>NC_143034.1:23182500-23230000 GCF_057628025.1 Oncorhynchus mykiss | reverse complement strand
ATCATGGAAAGAGCAGGTGGTCCTAATGTTTTGTAAACTCCGTGTATATATACCACAGGAGGTTGTAGAACCTTAATTGGGGAGGACATGCTCGTGGTAATGACAATACCACACTCTCTCAGTACCGGTCTCACCCCTGTAAATTTCGGTGTTCCTCAAGGTTCCGTTTTAGGACCACTATTGTTTTCACTATATATTTTACCTCTTGGGGATGTCATTCGAAAACATAATGTTAACTTTCACTGCTATGCGGATGACACACAGCTGTACATTTCAATTAAACATGGTGAAGCCCCAAAATTGCCCTCGCTAGAAGCATGTGTTTCATACATAAGGAAGTGGATGGCTGCAAACTTTCTACTTTTAAACTCGGACAAAACAGAGATGCTTGTTCTAGGTCCCAAGAAACAAAGAGATCTTCTGTTGAATCTGACAATTAATCTTAATGGTTGTACAGTCGTCTCAAATAAAACTGTGAAGGACCTCGGCGTTACTCTGGACCCTGATCTCTCTTTTGAAGAACATATCAAGACCATTTTAAGAACAGCTTTTTTCCATCTACATAACATTGCAAAAATCAGAAACTTTCTGTCCAAAAATGATGCAGAAAAATTAATCCATGCTTTTGTCACTTCTAGGTTAGACTACTGCAATGCTCTACTTTCCGGCTACCCGGATAAAGCACTAAATAAACTTCAGTTAGTGCTAAATACGGCTGCTAGAATCCTGACTAGAACCAAAAAATGTGATCATATTACTCCAATGCTAGCCACCCTACACTGGCTTCCTGTCAAAGCAAGGGCTGATTTCAAGGTTTTACTGCTAACCTACAAAGCATTACATGGGCTTGCTCCTACCTATCTCTCTGATTTGGTCCTGCCATACATACCTACACGTACGCTACGGTCACAAGACGCAGGCCTCCTAATTGTCCCTAGAATTTCTAAGCAAACAGCTGGAGGCAGGGCTTTCTCCTATAGAGCTCAATTTTTATGGAACGGTCTGCCTACCCATGTCAGAGACGCAAACTCGGTCTCAACCTTTAAGTCTTTACTGAAGACTCATCTCTTCAGTGGGTCATATGATTGAGTGTAGTCTGGCCCAGGAGTGGGAAGGTGAACGGAAAGTCTCTGGAGCAACGAACCGCCCTTGCTGTCTCTGCCTGGCCGGTTTCCCTCTTTCCACTGGGATTCTCTGGCTCTAACCCTATTACAGGGGCTGAGTCACTGGCTTACTGGGGCTCTCTCATACCGTCCCTGGGAGGGGTGCGTCACCTGAGTGGGTTGAGTCACTGATGTGGTCATCCTGTCTGGGTTGGGGCCCCCCCTTTGGTTGTGCCGTGGCGGAGATCTTTGTGGGCTATACTCAGCCTTGTCTCAGGATGGTAAGTTGGTGGTTGAAGATATCCCTCTAGTGGTGTGGGGGCTGTGCTTTGGCAAAGTGGGTGGGGTTATATCCTTCCTGTTTGGCCCTGTCCGGGGGTGTCATTGGATGGGGCCACAGTGTCTCCTGACCCCTCCTGTCTCAGCCTCCAGTATTTATGCTGCAGTAGTTTATGTGTCGGGGGGCTAGGGTCAGTTTGTTATATCTGGAGTAATTATCCTGTCCTATTCGGTGTCCTGTGTGAATTTCAGTGTGCTCTCTCTAATTCTCTCTTTCTCTCTTTCTTTCTCTCTCTCGGAGGACCTGAGCCCTAGGACCATGCCTCAGGACTACCTGACATGATGACTCCTTGCTGTCCCCATTCCACCTGGCCGTGCTGCTGCTCCAGTTTCAACTGTTCTGCCTCATTATTATTGGACCATGCTGGTCATTTATGAACATTTGAACATCTTGGCCATGTTCTGTTATAATCTATAATCAGAAGAGGACTGGCCACCCCACATAGCCTGGTTCCTCTCTAGGTTTCTTCCTAGGTTTTGGCCTTTCTAGGGAGTTTTTCTGAGTTTTTCAATTTTTTTTGAGCAGTGTGGACATAACCCTGTCTTCCCTTGAGAACCAGGTCTGCCTACGGAGACGTTTCTCAATAGCAAGGCTACGCTCCCTGAGTCTGTACATAGTCAAAGCTTTTTCCTTAAGTTTGGGTCAGTCACAGTGGTCAGGTATTCTGCCACTGTGTACTCTCTGTTTAGGGCCAAAAAACATTCTAGTATGCTCTGTTATTTTGCTAATTCTTTCCAATTTGTCAAGCAATTATATTTTTGTTTTCTCATGATTTAGTTGGGTCTAATTGTATTGCTGTCCTGGGGCTCTGTGGGGTCTGTTTGTGTTTGTGAACAGAGCCCCAGGATCAGCTTGCTTAGGGGACTATTCTCCAGGTTCATTTCTCTGTAGGTGATTGCTTTGTTTTGGAAGGTTTGAGAATCGCTTCCTTTTAGGTGGTTGTTGAATTTAACGGCTCTTTTCTGGATTTTATCGGCCTCTCTCTCTGTCTCTCAACCCCTCTCTCTACCCTCTCTCTCTCTCTCTCAAACCCCCTCTCAACCCTCTATCTCTCTCTCAACCGCCATCTCTACCCTCTCCCTCTCTTTCTCTCAACCCCCATCTCTACCCTCTCTCTCTCTCTCCCTCTCTCCCTCTCTCTCTCTCTCTCTCTCTCTCTCTCTCGCAATTTAATTTAAATTCAATTTAAGGGGCTTTATTTGCATGGGATACATACATTTACAGTGCTGTTCCTCCCCTTCCTGAAGGACATTAAAGGGGAATGGAAAGACTAGGATTCAGAACAGCAGCTTTCAGTTCCTCCCCTTCCTGAAGGACATTAAAGGGGAATGGAAAGACTAGGATTCAGAACAGCAGCTTTCAGTTCTTCCACTTCCTGAAGGACATTAAAGGGGAATGGAAAGACTAGGATTCATAACAGCAGCTTTCAGTTCCTCCCCTTCCTGAAGGACATTAAAGGGGAATGGAAAGACTAGGATTCAGAACAGCAGCTTTCAGTTCCTCCCCTTCCTGAAGGACATTAAAGGGGAATGGAAAGACTAGGATTCAGAACAGCAGCTTTCAGTTCTTCCACTTCCTGAAGGACATTAAAGGGGAATGGAAAGACTAGGATTCATAACAGCAGCTTTCAGTTCCTCCCCTTCCTGAAGGACATTAAAGGGGAATGAAATACATAACAAACAAAAGTGAAATAAACAATAAAAATTAACAGTAAACATTACACTCACAAAAGTTGTGGTTTGTGACATGTACATGGTTTCCATTCTTCAAACAACAGAACTGAGGCCCCGGTGTTAAAGGAAGGTAGAAAAGGTGAACTGTTACACTTAAATAAACATTGATGTGACACCGGAGAGAAATTATGCTTTCAAATCTAACCCAGCACCTGTTTGTTAGAACAGGTAGTGTTTCCAATGGCTTCATGGGCAAACGTGATGTCAATAAACTCCCACTAATTATTTCTCTCTCTCTTTCTTTCTTTCTCTCTCTCGCTCTCTCTGTCTCTCTGTCTCTAATATGGTCATACATTTGGCAGGAGGTTAGGAACTGCAGCTCAGTTTCCTCCTCATTTTGTGGACAGTGTGCACATAGACTGTCTTCTCTTGAGAGCCAGGTCTGCCTTCAGCGGCTTTTCTCGCAAGCAAGGCTATGCTCACTGAGTCTGTACATAGACAAAGATGTCGTTTGTTTTGGGTCAGTCACAGTGGTCAGGTATTCTGCCACTCACTCTATATCTTTCTCTCTCTTTCTTTGCAACAAGTTCTGTCAGTTCCATTATTCTTTCCAGTGAGGCATTGGAAGTCGAACTGGCAAGACAGTTGATGTGTGTGTGTTACAGTATCCTGTCTATCAGTCACGTTGAATTCAGTCATTAATATAAGGCAGCTATGAGAAGAGAATATACCTCCTATTGGAGAGTATAGTGGGTCATACATGGAATGGATATAAAGGGCCATGGTGGAAAAAGTACCCAATTGTCAAACTTGAGTAAATATAAAGATACCTTAATAGAAAGTGACTCAAGTAAAAGTGAAATTCACCCATTAAAATACTACTTGAGTAAAAGTCTAAAAGTATTTGGTTTTAATTATACTTAAGTCTCAAAAGTCAAATCATTTCACATTCCTTATATTAAGCAAACCAGACAGCACAATTTTCTTGTTTTTTAAATTTACGGATAGCCAGGGGCACACTCCAACAATCAGACATAATTTACAAACGAAGCATTTGTGTTTAGTGAGTCTGCCAGATGAGAGGCAGAAGGGATGACCTGGGATGTTCTCTTGATGTGTGTAAATTGGACCATTTTCCTGTCCTGCTGAGAATTAAAAATGCAACGAGTACTTTTGGGTGTCAGGGAAAATGTTTGGAGTAAAACGTATGTTATTTTCTTTAGGAGTGTAGGGGAGTCAAGTAAAAAGTTGTCCAAAATATAAACAGTAAAGTACAGATACCCCAAAAAACAACTTAAGCAGTACTTTAAAGTATTTTCACTTAAGTACTTTATACCACTGATAAAGGGGCAGCACACACCACACACACACACACACACACACACACCCACACACACACACACACACACACACACACACACACACACACACACACACACACACACACGCGCACGCCTACCAGCTGCCTTGCCAGTTTGACTTCCAATGCCTCACTGGAAAGAATAATGGAAACAACAGAATTTGTTGGAGAGGGAGGGAGGGAGGTGGCCCTGTCTAACGTAGCCCATAGGTGTTCCCATAATGGTGTACTATAGCATAGACCCAGGCCTAATCATTGAAATAAAAAGTAACGGTCTACTCTTGCCGCTCAGTTTCCTCCTCATTTTGTGGGAAGTGTGCATATAGCCTGTCTTCTCTTGAGAGCCAGGTCTGGATCAAACTGTTGCCTTGCCTAGAAAATGTCTTACTTTATAAAACGGCTCTAGATATAGAAACTCTGCACGTCTCAATCAATGGAGTCAGAAAACTAAATTTTAATATTGTGAGTTGATGTTTGGATGCCAGGGGTGAGACCTGTACTGAGAGAGTGTGATATTGTGATGGTTCTCAGATCGCTAGTCTCTTCAGAATAAGAGAGCACTATTAGCATGGTAGCCTGGGTGTCTGATTGTCTCTGCATTCAACAACGCTACACTGTTGCTTTACTGAAACAACAAGTTGGTTAAAATAGAAACAGAGCGGCATCACCCTTGAGGCTGGTAAGATGGAGTTTATGGAGCACCATGCTATGCAGCTGTCTGTTGATTGGGAAGCTACACTAAGCGCTGTTGAGGAGGAATAGTAGACTATTTGCTGACAAGCTATAGGAAGCTATCTGCTGACAAGCTAAAGGAAGCTATTCTATAGCAGCTATAAAATCTATCTGTTGCCATTGTAGAAACAAAACATTTGTTCAGCCTGTGGTTTGACAAGAATGGCTAAGAATGGCTTGTGGCTAATGGGAGCAGCTAACTCAGCATTCCCATGTAGGACTCCACACACCAGCATTGTAACTGCGAAGAACACTCTTTCTCAACTGTCCCGCCAATCATGTCAGCAAACGCAGCCATACAGTATGCGTAGACGCTTCAGGCAGACAATCAGGTCAAAAATAACATGGAACAAAGATAGAGTAGTAAGTAACTCTAGTAGTGTCCTACGTCCGCAATAATTCCCCCAATGCTGAAGCCCGACATGTTCAAAGCACTTGGGTGGAAGTTGAAGAAAGAGGTAACAAAAATACATTTGATGTAGTGTAGCATACAAGGCAACCGCTTGAGGGTTGTGGTTTGTGACATGTGCATGGTTTCCATTCTTCAAACAACAGAACTGAGGCCCCGGTGTTAAAGGAAGGTAGAAAAGGTGAACTGTTACACTTAAATAAACATTGATGTGACACCGGAGAGAAATTATGCTTTCAAATCTAACCCAGCACCTGTTTGTTAGAACAGGTAGTGTTTCCAATGGCTTCATGGGCAAACGTGATGTCAATAAACTCCCACTAATTATTTCTCTCTCTCTGATGATGCAGCGTATAGACCTGTAGTCTTTAATGAAAAGGAAAGGTCTACTCTTTAAGACAGCATATTGTTTCCGGTGCCATTTGTTTCAACGATTGATTGTTTACTGGTACAGTAATAGGCCCATGTGCACATTACCATAACGCAGAGATCCTCATCGTTCCTTTATTGCCTCGTTGTCAAGGACAACAGGTGGAAAATACAAATGACACCATAAAGAATGACATTCCACCAGTTTTTTTTATACGCATGAAGACAGACACACACACACACACACACAAGTGCGTGCACACACACACATAGACACATGCACACATACACAGACACACACCTATCGCCATATTGCTATTATATCTCTGAAATACAAAATAGTAATATTGACGGCAAGGCACCGCCTGACTATCAGTCACAATGAGGAATGTATTCTCAAAGATGAGCACATACTGTTTCAAAGGTCTGTCATGTAATAGGTCTGACTTTAATGGTGAGAGAGAGGAGAGCGGGAGCGAGGGAGAGAGAGAGGGAGAGGGAGAGAGAGGGAGAGAGAGCGAGAGAGAGAGAGAGTGAGGGAGAGAGGAAAAGGGGGTAATCAACACTGTAATTTCTGTGCTATTCAAAGACCTAGCCTGCCAGTGCTGAATTGTAATTCAAAAGCCAGGAAACCACAGTTAAGGATGAGATAGAAATACAGACATTGATGTATACACTGTCTGTACCCATCCTTGATTTTCAAATATCTTTTTCAATGATGAGATGATGGGTTTTGGAAAATTCCACAACAATCCTGCTTGGTTGACTTACTTCCTGTGAAAGCGTTTGCTATGTGTAAATGTGATTGTGATGGTATAATATAATTCTCTCCTGGCTTAGCTGGGGCAATCTCATGCAGACGCTTATTTGAAGCCATTCAAATCCTTAGATCTCAATTAGAAAAGAAATTAGGATATGGAGTCGATAATATTCTGAGACATATTGTGTTAGCCGTTTAATAGAAACGTCACTTTGAGGAGGACTGGGGCGAATCTCTCATTCTCTCTCGCTGTCTTGCTCCATCTATCTTCCTCTCAGAACTCTCTCCCTCCCAATCATTCATTCGCTGTCTTTATCTCTTCATCTCTCTCTCTCTCTCTCTCTCTCTCCTTCTCTCTGTCTCTCTCTCTCTCTCTCTCTCTCTCTCTCTCTCTCATATCTGTAATGCTGTTAGTGAGTTACGACTTCATCAAACCATCATTGCTCAGGAAAACAGGAGAGGGGGCATGCATCTGGTGACTGACTCAATGCCGCACTCATTCAAACTTTGACCCCAACACTGCCGGGTGACCCTGGGTGCTCTTCCCATGAATCACATAACCTCCCCTTCACATCCCCCACTTGCCTGGTGTGTGTGTGTGTGTGTGTGTGTGTGTGTGTGTGTGTGTGTGTGTGTGTGTGTGTGTGTGTGTGTGTGGGGGGGGGGGGGGGGGGGGTATTACACTCCTCATCCTCCTCCAACCTCAAACCCCGGCGACAGAACGACCTGGACACCGAACAACCGGAATCTCTGCCGCTCCCCTGCCCACCGGGAGGTCGAAGATGGTCACCATTCCGTATGATTGCTAGCATAAATCGGCCATAAATAATTACCCATCAGCCACAGGGACCGTGGATGGCCACTCGCACACGCACTGACACACACATAGACAATGCACGCATGTATGGTCACACACACACACACCACACACACACACACACACACACACACACACACACACACACGACTGGGTCTCCTACTTCCTTCTCTCCTTCTGTCTTTCTCTTCTTTCTTACACCCTACACCTTGGAGATGCCTCTCTCTTCATGTGCTGCGTGAGAAAATGGTATTGGAAGTTAATTGCATCCCATAGGTGAGAAAATTATTTCCACTCTATCTCGTTCCAAGACAGCTATTGGAATCACTGCTGGTTCAATCAACTGGTTGTCAAGGGCTTGTACTGGGAGCAGAGGTCAGCTAAGAAGTGGAGGGAGTAGTGGGGCCTGAAGATTGGAGGGAGATCATATGATAACATGGAGTGTTTAGAGGGGTTTGCACTAACTGTATTAACTGTGCAGTTTGTTTTAGGGCGATGATGTCACTGTGTACAGTTCTCCTGACCACCCTAGATGACTAAATAAGTCAAAGTACTATAATACCCCCAAACAACAGTGTACAGTTCTCCTGACCACCCTAGATGACTAAATAAGTCAAAGTACTAAAATACTACCAAACAACAGTGTACAGTTCTCCTGACCACCCTAGATGACTAAATAAGTCAAAGTACTATAATACTACCAAACAACAGTGTACAGTTCTCCTGACCACCCTAGATGACTAAATAAGTCAAAGTACTAAAATACTACCAAACAACAGTGTACAGTTCTCCTGACCACCCTAGATGACTAAATAAGTCAAAGTACTAAAATACTACCAAACAACAGTGTACAGTTCTCCTGACCACCCTAGATGACTAAATAAGTCAAAGTACTATAATACCCCCAAACAACAGTGTACAGTTCTCCTGACCACCCTAGATGACTAAATAAGTCAAAGTACTATAATACCCCCAAACAACAGTGTACAGTTCTCCTGACCACCCTAGATGACTAAATAAGTCAAAGTACTAAAATACTACCAAACAACAGTGTACAGTTCTCCTGACCACCCTAGATGACTAAATAAGTCAAAGTACTATAATACTACCAAACAACAGTGTACAGTTCTCCTGACCACCCTAGATGACTAAATAAGTCAAAGTACTACAATACTACCAAACAACAGTGTACAGTTCTCCTGACCACCCTAGATGACTAAATAAGTCAAAGTACTAAAATACTACCAAACAACAGTGTACAGTTCTCCTGACCACCCTAGATGACTAAATAAGTCAAAGTACTAAAATACTACCAAACAACAGTGTACAGTTCTCCTGACCACCCTAGATGACTAAATAAGTCAAAGTACTAAAATACTACCAAACAACAGTGTACAGTTCTCCTGACCACCCTAGATGACTAAATAAGTCAAAGTACTATAATACCCCCAAACAACAGTGTACAGTTCTCCTGACCACCCTAGATGACTAAATAAGTCAAAGTACTAAAATACTACCAAACAACAGTGTACAGTTCTCCTGACCACCCTAGATGACTAAATAAGTCAAAGTACTATAATACTACCAAACAACAGTGTACAGTTCTCCTGACCACCCTAGATGACTAAATAAGTCAAAGTACTATAATACTACCAAACAACAGTTCATTATATGCAATGACTTGACTTGTTATTTCTTTACACACACACGTGCATGCTCTCTGTCTCTCTCTCTCTCTCTCTCTCTCTCTCTCTCTCTCTCTCTCTCTCCCTTTGTCTTTCTCTGTCTCTCTCTCTCTCTCTCTCTCTCTCTCTCCCTTTGTCTTTCTCTGTCTCTATCTCTCTGTCTCTCTCTCTCTCTCTCTCTCTCTCTCTCCCTTTGTCTTTCTCTGTCTCTCTCTCTCTCTCTCTCTCTCTCTCTCCCTTTCTCTCTCTCTATCTCTCTCTCTCTCTCTCTCTCTCTCTCTCTCTCTCTCTCCCTTTGTCTTTCTCTGTCTCTCTCTCTCTCTCTCTCTCTCTCTCCCTTTGTCTTTCTCTGTCTCTCTCTCTCTCCCTTTGTCTGTCTCTGTCTCTCTCTCTCACACACACACAAACACACACACATATCCTTGGCCGTTGCCTTGAGTAGCAGCCTTTATTGCTCAGGGAATAGGGGGAGATGTAAATAAACCCGTGGCCTGGGGTGGTGTTTCATTGGTAGTAAAAACAGAGGGCATGAGAAGCAATACACTGAACCCACAGGAAGGAAGAGGATGAAGATAATACTCATCAGGGACCAGTCACCACACACACTGAATCACACTGATTCACACACTGAATCACACTGAATCAAACACTGAATCACACTGAATCAAACACTGCATCACACACTGCATCACACACTGAATCACACAATGAATCACACTGAATATAACACTGATTCACACAATGAATCACACTGAACCACATACTGAATCACACTGAATTGCACACTGAATCACACAGTGAATCCCACCGAACACACTCTGAAATGACACACTGAATCACAAACTGAATCACACATTGAATCACACAATGAATCATACACTGAATCACAAACTGACACACGTAGAGATGCACACACACGGAAGTGGGAACACATACCCAGAAAAACACATTGTTGAAGAAAAGTTTCTCATGAAATCACACTTCGAGATCATAACGAGTTTTAGGGTATTTTTTGCACTTTGCCCAATGCTTCTGGACTACCAAAATGTCACCTCTTGTCTTTGACGCAAGGGTTGCAGCTCCCTCTGATTTAACCAATGTCGACCCTGCAGCTACCGAGCTGACTTAGGGGTCCTATTCATATGTGAAGCACATCCTCCTCTAATCTTTTATTCAGGAGCTAGAGGCAGACCTATGAAACGGAATGAGGAAATCAACAAGCAAGTTAAATAACAAGTACTAGTATCACAATGTGAAAAGCACTCTAAGCTAACCTGACTAGAAATAGCTGGACCCTTTTGAAACTTTTGTGGGGTGAAAATCAATAAGCAATTCAGGCCTGTCATCAACCATTGCTGTTCTCTCTATATTCACTTCTTTGAATATCTTATAGATAATAATATGCTACAGTTTCATACAGCGTTTGTTTATGAAGAGATGATCCACATCTACTCAGTGACGGGACATGGTGTCCTTGTGCCTGATTAAATGTGCCCAGTCAAAGTCACATAGATGGAGGGAGATGGAAAGAGAGAGAGGCAGAGATAGAGATGAAGAGAGAGTGAAAGAGAGGAAGAGAGGGCTGGTGCAAGATATCGAGAGAGAGGGGGGGGGGGTGAGAGAGAGAGAGAGAGAGAGAGACGGGGTGGGGTTGAGAGAGAGAGAGAGAGACGGGGTGGGGTTGAGAGAGAGAGAGAGAGAGACGTTGAGTTAGCCATTGAGAGAGAACAAGAGGGAAGGAGGGAGGGATGGATGGATCACGCTGCAGTAGAAGAGCAGATAGAAGGATTGCAGGTCAGCGGAGCCCAGGGGGCCTGTGTCAGTGAATAATATTGTGGCCTCTTCTCATTACCATATTATAGATGTTGGGCTCTTAGGATGGACTCCAAAATGATGTAGCACAGCTGCATCTACTGAGACCCTGAAGGTGCTCTTATAAGGGGTCCTAGGAAAGACAGAAAAACCATATAATGAAATTCGAGGGCCAAACTGGTGCCAATAACATCGTTATCTGGTTGGTAATCTGGTTATGATGCCGGTTTACGACCAGACTATGACGTCATTAAAGGTCTTTTTTTTTACAACATTTAACATTTCAGATGATCATGCAATTTGTTACATATCAATTTGTGACACTAGTGTAGAATCATTTTATGAGAAATGTTATTTTCTAAGTCAACATTGTGTAGTTCCAAAATATGATGAATTACTTGTTTGTAATTGTAATGGCAACGGATTATCTACCTAGCAACTACTTTTCTCTTTTCTGATTTGGTCAGATGTTAGTTCGTTGTTGGAAGAGAACAAGAAGTACTTGAGTTGATGTATTGCCGCGTTCACGTGCTAGTCGGAACTAGGGAACTCTGAAATTTCCGACTTGCTAACTTGTTGAACACGGGAGTTTCCTAGTTCCAACTTCCACTTGAACGCTGCATATGAGGATTCTACATGGAAACCAAAACAGTTCTACATGGAAACCAAAAAGGCTTCTCCTATGGGGACAGCCGAAAAACCCTTTTGGAACCCTTTTTTCCTAGGAACGTAGTATGAAGTTGCTCTAATGTTTAGTCTCTTCATTTGAGCCAGTTTGCTACAGCAGGAAAATAATCCTGCAGCAACAGTACATTTGAATTATTACGTGTATTATAATTAATCAGCATTTTTTTAGGGGTTGATAACATTTTTTGTGTCTGTCTCCCAAATGGCCCCTTATCCCCTACATAGTGCACTTCTTTTGACCAGAGCTCTATGGGCCCTGGTCAAAAGTAACGCACAGCACAGAGAATAGAGTACCATTTGGTACACATTATTCTCTGTCTGAAGATCACTCGCATAGTGTGACTTCACCTCTACCTCTATCTGTCTACCTCTCCATCCCTCTAACTATCTACCCCCATCCCTCTATCTATCCACCCCTCTGTCCCTCTATCTATCCACCCCTCCATTCATCCACCCCTCCATCCCTCTATCTATCCACCCCTCCATTCATCCACCCCTCCACCCCTCTATCTATCCACCCCTCCATTCATTCACCCCTCCATCCCTCTATCCACCCCTCCATTCATCCACCCCTCCATCCCTCTATCTATCCACCCCTCCGTCCCTCTATCTATCCACCCCTCCGTCCCTCTATCTATCCACCCCTCCGTCCCTCTATCTATCCACCCCTCCATCCCTCCATCTATCCACCCCTCCATCCCTCTATCTATCCACCCCTCCGTCCCTCTATCTATCCACCCCTCCGTCCCTCTATCTATCCACCCCTCCATTCATCCACCCCTCCGTCCCTATATCTAAAATGTCCCTCTTAGCTACCTCTTTCCTCTTCTCAGATTACAGGTTCGGGACTCAATTTGTCATTGGGAGTAGATGTTTTGGTAGTTTGTTGCCATTGATTGCTAACCAAGAGAGACCTGAGAGAGAGGGTGACAGTGACAGAGAACATGACTGAAACTTTACCATGACTTTGAACAGTCGTCGGGACGGTGCCTGGTTCTAAGGCTTGGGGAGAAAGTATGAGAAACTATGAAGGATGAATCAAGCTAAATGACATCATACTCATCACGTACCATGACAGCGATGGTGGATTGGATTTTCTCAGCTTTGACTGAATTTATATGAAAATACCAGCAGCCATTTTAAGTCAAGATAGTGATTGATACAGTTTCATTCAACATTTTAGTAATTTAGCAGACACCCTTATCTAGACAGACTTACAGTAGTGAGTGGAGAAATTGTTGTACTTTTTCCCTTACTGGTCCCCAGTGGGAATCGAACCCAAAACCCTAGCGTTGTAAGTTCCATGCTCTACCAACTGAGCCACATGAGACCCCTACATTTGTTTTTGAAGATATAATCCACTCAGTGAGGTGACGTGGTGTCCCTGTGCCTGATTAAATGTACCAAGTCAAGAACATTTAGCTGCAACATAAGACATTGTGCATAGATGGAGGGAGATGGAGAGTGAGACAGTACTTGAGTTGTATGGCTGTGAAGGTGGTCAGTTTATTATTAAATCTGAAAAATAGTAACCCGTCTCCATCCAGTGTTTGTCTACATAGAGAGACATCCATCCACCATCTAAAGAACCCTCAAACTACACCACTATTGATTCTACTTCTTGGAAAATTGCATCTTGTATCTTCTACTCTGAACCTAAAAGTGGGCCTGATTTCAATCATAGTTGGAAAACGTTTTTCTGAGAATGGATGAATGGATGGGACAGAGAGCATCTAGGGTAAGGAAGGAAGAGACTTCCAATACTAGTATGAAGTGGATCAAACCTTCCTAATGGCCCACATGAGGCATGAGACCTCATGTAAACCACTCTCTCTGGTCACGTTGACAGACAGCTATACATTTAGGATCTTCATTTGAGCCAGTTTGCTACAGCAGGAAAATAGTGTACGGCATAGGGAATAGGGTGCCATTTGAGACACTTCCTTCTCTGTACGTAGATCACTCACATAGTGTAACTCTCCACTTCTGTCTATCCTCCAATGTTTTGTCATCTAAAAGTTCCCTTTTTAGCTCCCTCTTTACTTTTCTCAGATTACAGGTTTGGGACTCTCTATTTGTCATTGGGAGTCAATGTTTTGGAAGCTTGTTGTCGCTGATTGCTAACCGAGAGAGAGCTGAGAGGGGGGAGAGCGAGAGGCCGACAGAGAGAGAGACAGAGAGAGACGGAGAGAGAGGGTGATAGAGAGAGAGACGGAGAGAGAGGGTGATAGAGAGAGAGAAAGAGAGAGAGAGAGAGTGAAAGAGAGAGACAGAGAGAGAGAGAGAGAGACGGAGAGAGTGAAAGAGAGAGAGACGGAGAGAGAGAGAGAGAGAGAGACAGAGAGAGAGAGAGAGAGACGGAGAGAGAGAGACAGAGAGAGAGAGAGAGACGGAGAGAGAGAGAGAGAGAGAGAGAGAGAGAGAGAGAGAGAGACGGAGAGAGAGACAGACGGAGAGAGAGAGAGACGGAGAGAGAGGGTGATAGAGAGAGAGACAGAGAGAGAGAGAGAGAGAGAGGGTGATAGAGAGAGAGAGACAGAGAGAGAGAGAGAGAGAGAGAGAGAGAGACGGAGAGAGAGTGAAAGAGAGAAAGAGAGAGACGGAGAGAGAGGGTGATAGAGAGGGAGAGAGACGGAGAGAGGGTGATAGAGAGGGAGAGACAGAGAGAGAGAGAGGGTGATAGAGAGAGAGAGACAGAGAGAGAGAGAGAGAGAGACGGAGAGAGAGTGAAAGAGAGAAAGAGAGAGACGGAGAGAGAGGGTGATAGAGAGGGAGAGAGACGGAGAGAGGGTGATAGAGAGAGAGAGAGAGAGAGGGAGAGAGACGGAGAGCGAGGGTGATAGAGAAGTTGATAGAGAGAGAGAGAGACGGAGAGAGAGGGTGATAGAGAAGGAGAGAGAGAGAGGGAGAGAGAGAGAGAGGGAGAGAGGTTGATAGAGAGAGAGAGAGAGATGGCTGAGACTTTACCTTGACTTTATTCAGTCGTCAGTACGGTGCCTGGTGCACAATTGCAATCAATTGTGGGACTTGCTTGCTGAGGGGGAGAAAGTATGAGAGACTATGAAGGATGAATCAAGCTGAACAACATCATACTCATCACGTACCATGACAGCGATGGTGGATTGGATTTTCTCAGCTTTGACTGATTTTATATTACCAACCTACCGGCAGCCATTTCGTGTCAGGATTGTGGATAGGCTTAACAATGTATTGACTGTTCAATTAATTCAAGATGACAGATAAAGAAGATCGATTGCTAGTACAGTACAACTCAAAGGTTTGGACACACCTACTCATTCAAAGGTTTTTCTTTACTTTTACTATTTTCTACATTGGAGAATAATAGTGAAAACATAAAAACTATGAAATAACACGTATGGAATCATGTAGTAACCAAAAAAGTGTTAAACTGTTAGAGGAATTAAAATCCTATATGTTTATTGCCCAATTCAATGAATACCCTCAGCCCATTTCTAAGGATTTGTAAGATACTTATTCGCATAAAATGGCCGGAGACCAGTCTCAAAATCAAGCAATAGCGTTTATTCTCGAGAGTACTGAACATGATACAATTTACAACAGATTGTAAACTGAAAATGACGTCATTAGGTTTCAAACAGTCCCATCAAACTGTTCAAACTGTCCACTCCGGTACAATGGCAGTATAGTTCTCAAGCCTTCCTACATCGTCCTCACCAGTTTAGATCATTTATGACCAGGCCAAGGTCTCCCTGTGTAGATAAGCATTCTAGCCAGTCTGACGATAAGTTCATTCGTTTCTACCAAGGAACAGACAGTCATTGTTCTAATTCTTGATTATAATTACACACATTATATTCAGTACTAGGATTAAAATAAAATGCATACATCTATACAGTAACATAATAGTATTCTGATTAGTCAGTCCTGATTGAAATGTATTCATAATTAGTCATTATTGATTAAAAAAATCCCTCAACATAAACAAATCAAAATATATGAGATTCTTCAAAGTAGCCCCCCTTTGCCTTGATGACAGCTTTGGTGTGCATTCTCTCAACCAGCTTCACCTGGAATGCTTTTCCAACAGTCTTGAAGGAGTTCCCAAATATGCTGAGCACTTGTCGGCTACTTTTCCTTCACTCTTTGGTCCAACTCATCCCAAACCATCTCAGTTGGTTTGAGGTCGGGTGATTGTGGAGGCCAGGTTGTCTGATGCAGCACTCCATCACTCTCCTTCTTGGTCAAATAGCCCTTGTCCTTTTGAACAAAAAATGATAGTCCCACTAAGTGCAAACCAGATGGGATGGCGTGTTGCTGCAGAATTATTTGGTAGCCATGCTGGTTAACTGTACCTTCAATTCTAAAATGATCACTGACAGTGTCACCAGCAAAGCACCCCCACACCATCACACCTGCTCCTCCATGCTTCACGGTGGGAACCACAGATGCGGAGATCATCCGTTCACCTACTCTGCGTCTCACAAAGACACAGCGGTTGGAACCAAAAATCTCAAATTTGGACTCATCAGACCAAAGGACAGGTTTCAACCAGTCTAATGTCCATTGCTCATATTTTTTGGCCCAAGCAAGTCTCTTCTTATTATTGGTGTCCTTTAGTAGTGGTTTCTTTGCAGCAATTCAACCATGAAGACCTGATTCACGCAGTCTCCTCTGACTAGTTGAAGTTGAGATGTGTCTGTTACTTGAACTCTGTGAAGCATTTATTTTGTCTGCTATTTCTGAGAATGATAACTCTAATGAACTTATCCTCTGCAGCAGAGTTAACTCTTGGTATTCCTTTCCTGTGGTGGTCCTCATAAGAGCCAGTTTCATCAAATCGCTTGATGGTTTTTGCAACTGCAAATGTTCCACATTGACTGGCCTTCATGTCTTATAGTAATGATGGACTGTCATTTCTCTTTGCTTATTTGAGCTGTTCTTGCATAATATGGACTTGGTCTTTTACCAAATAGGGCTATCTTCTGTATACCACACCTACCTTGTCACAAGACAACTGATTGGCTCAAACGCATTAAGAAGGAAGGAAATTCCACAAATCATCTTTTTACAAGGCACACCTGTCAATTAAAATGCATTCCAGGTGACTACCACATGAAGCTGGTTGAGAGAATGCCAAGAGTGTGCAAAGCTGTCATCAAGGCAAAGGGTGGCTATTTGAAGAATCTCAAATGTAAACTGTATTTTGATTAGTTTAACACTTTGTTGGTTAGTACATGATTCCTTATGTGTTATTTCACTGTTTTGAAGTCTTCACTATTACTCTACAATGTAGAAAATAGTAAAAATAAAGAAAAACACTTGAATGAGTAGGTGTGTCCAAACTTTTGGCTGGTGCTGTACGTTTCCGTTATCTGGTGGAACTGTAGTAGTGTTTATATTGGTTTTATACTGAACAAAAACATAAACGCAACGTGCAACAATTTCAACGAGGGTACTCAGTTCATATAAGGAAATCATTGAATTGAAATGAGTAACTTAGGCCTTAATCTATGGATTTCACATGGCTGAGCAGGGGAGCAGACACGGGTGGGCCTAGGAGGGCATAAGCCAACGAATTGGGAGCCAGGCCCATCCACTGGGGAGCCAGGTCCAGCCAATCCGAAGGTGTTTTTCCCACTAAAGGGCTTTATTACAGACATAAATACTCCTTAGTTTCATCAGCTGTCTGCCTGGCCGGTCTCAGACAATCCCGCAGGTGAAGAAGCCGGATATGGAGGTTCTGGGCTGGCGTGGTTACACGTGTCTGCGGTTGTGAGGACGTTTGTACGTACTGCCAAATTCTCTAAAATGACATTGGAGGCGGCTTATGGTAGAGAAATTAACATAAAATTCTCTGGAAAAAGCTCTGGTGGACATTCCTGCAGTCAGCATGCCAATTGCACACTCCCTCAAAACTTGAGACATCTGTGGCATTGTGTTGTGAGACAAAACTGCACATTTTAGAGTGGCCGTCTATTGTCCCCAGCACAAGATGCACATATGTAATGATCATGTTGTTTAATCAGCTCCTTAATATGCCACATCTGTCAGGTGGATGGATTATTTTAGCAAAGGAGAAATACTCACTAACAGGGATTAAAACAAATTTCTGCACAAAATTGGAGAGAAATAAGCTTTTTGTGTCCAAATTAAACATTTCTGGGATCTTTGATGTCAACTCATGAAACAGGGACCAACACTTTACATGTTGCGTTTATGTTTTGTTTATTAACCTCAACCTGACATGTGAACATCTCAAATGAAGTGGGTTAAGCAAAGACCCTTTGATAAGGGACTCTCTCTCTCACTCGTACTCCAGCTGTACAGATTGTTTTGTTGCGCTGTGTGTGTGTGTGTGTGTGTGTCGAGCTGTGTGTTTCGCGCTGTGTGTGTTTTGTGCTGTGTGTGTGTGTGTCTGAGTGAGTGAGTGAGTGAGAGAGAGAGAGAGAGAGGACAAAAAGTGAGTGTGTGTGAGTGAGTGAGTGAGTGAGTGAGTGAGTGAGTGAGTGAGTGAGTGAGTGAGAGAGAGAGAGAGAGAGAAAGGACAAAAAGTGAGTGAGTGTGTGTGAGTGAGTGAGTGAGTGAGTGAGTGAGTGCGTGCGTGAGAGAGAGGGATCTCAACCCCTTCACGCAGGAGGCCGTGGGTACTGAAAGTTGGTTGCCACAGCAACTATAATAGAACTATAAATCAAGTTAACAACACCTCTCATACTATCTCCAGCTTGATCAAATTCACACACACACATACACATAAAGACACAGGCACAGGCAAAAACACACACACACCCAACGCCACAACCCCCGCCCCCCCTCAGAGAAGAATGACTAGCAACAGGGTTTGAGCGACAGGTAGACGATCCCCCCAGCTTGTTCAGATCAATACTGTAATATCCTCTCTGTGTGCTGTCCATCATCTCTATGGACTTAGAATTAAGTGACAGTAGCCGGATTGGAGGCACGCACTCATACAGTGTCTCCCACTGGAGATGGTTGGTGAACAAATGGATCAGATTGAGGTAGGCCTGCTGTTCATCACAGGGTGGATAGATGGAAGATGGGAATGGAGAGAGTATGAGAGAGAAAATATCTGAGAAGGAATGAACGAGTTGAGGATTCCATGATAAAAAGGGACTGAATGTATTTACAGCACACACTAACTACAATGTGCGCTATTTTTCTTCACACTTCTTACTTCATACAGAGCAGAGTAGCACAAGCTATGTGGAACCCTAATCTCTCTCTCTCTCTCTCTCTCTCTCTCTCTCTCTCTCTCTCTCTCTCTCTCTCTCTCTCGTTTACTTACGGCACTGTTCCCCATTGTAGCTACAGGCAGGCCCTGTGGCTCCAGAGTTCAGAGGTAGTGGACTGAATTGAAATTGTCAATTTGAAATCACCAGAAATCCCCCGAAGGGGCTAAGAGAACTATAACAGCTTTTTCCCTGGCCCATTTCACTGTCATTTCTCTCTGTTTTTGGTCTGTGTTTCATGTCTTATTCTGGCTTTATTTCCTTATATTTGTGGCTTTGTTTCCTTATTCTGGTGGCTCTGTTTCCTTATTCTGGTGACTTTGTTTCCTTATTCTGGTGGCTTTGTTTCCTTATTCTGGTGACTTTGTTTCCTTATTCTGGTGGCTTTGTTTCCTTATTCTGGTGGCTTTGTTTCCTTATTCTGGTGACTTTTTTTCCTTATTCTGGTGGCTTTGTTTCCTTATTCTGCTGGCTTTGTTTCCTTAATCTGGTGGCTTTACTTCCTTATTCTGGTGGCTTTGTTTCCTTATTCTGGTGGCTTTGCTTCCTTATTCTGGTGGCTTTACTTCCTTATTCTGGTGGCGTTACTTCCTTATTCTGGTGGCTATTTCTTATTCTGGTGGCTATTTCTTATTCTGGTGGCTATTTATTATTCTGTTGGCTATTTCTTATTCTGGTGGCTTTGTTTCCTTAATCTGGTGACTTTGTTTCCTTATTCTGGTGGCTTTGTTACCTTATTCTGGTGCCTTTGTTTCCTTATTCAGGTGGCTGTTTCCTTATTCTGGTGGCTTTGTTTCCTTAATCTGGTGACTTTGTTTCCTTATTCTGGTCCCTTTGTTTCCTTATTCTGGTGCCTTTGTTTCCTTATTCTGGTGGCTTTGTTTCCTTATTCTGGTGGCTTTGTTTCCTTATTCAGGTGGCTGTTTCCTTATTCTGGTGGCTTTGTTTCCTTAATCTGGTGACTTTGTTTCCTTATTCTGGTTCCTTTGTTTCCTTATTCGGGTGCCTTTGTTTCCTTATTCTGGTGCCTTTGTTTCCTTATTCAGGTGGCTGTTTCCTTATTCTGGTGGCTTTGTTTCCTTATTCAGGTGGCTGTTTCCTTATTCTGGTGCCTTTGTTTCCTTATTCTGGTGCCTTTGTTTCCTTATTCAGGTGGCTGTTTCCTTATTCTGGTGGCTTTGTTTCCTAATTCAGGTGGCTGTTTCCTTATTCTGGTGCCTTTGTTTCCTTATTCTGGTGCCTTTGTTTCCTTATTCAGGTGGCTGTTTCCTTATTCAGGTGGCTGTTTCCTTAATCTGGTGGCTTTGTTTCCTAATTCAGATGGCTGTTTCCTTATTCTGGTGCCTTTGTTTCCTTATTCTGGTGCCTTTGTTTCCTTATTCAGGTGGCTGTTTCCTTATTCAGGTGGCTGTTTCCTTAATCTGGTGGCTTTGTTTCCTTATTCAGGTGGCTGTTTCCTTAATCTGGTGGCTGTTTAATTCTAAACCAATAGGTATGTTTGTTGAGATTATTATACTTATCAAACACGTTATAATTTTGTTCCATAAAATTATGCCGCTCTAGTAACTCGGCAACCTCTAGTTATTCCATTTTATTTTCCTGAGGAAAGTTTCCACAAGCAAAAGTAAAAAAGAAATAGGATAGGGATCACTGACTAAAACAACTAAAACGCGGACCTTGATTCTGTGAGAGTCCTTCATGTGGCCGGTGGGGCATTATAATCAGGGTTTAACCTGGGTCACACTCCCTAGCACACGCATAAACCAACTTGGACGACCGACGCGCTGCTCACACACACACACATACACACACCGCCCCTACCCCTCACCCCCCCCCCCACCCCCCCACACACACACATACACACACCGCCCCTACCCCTCACCCCCCCCACACACACATACACACACCGCCCCTACCTCTCACCCCCCACACACACACACTTCCACGTTACGCCGACAAGAGGGGTGGACATGAATCAGGATCTCCATAAAGGGTATTAAACAGAATAAGTAGGCGTTGGGGTATATCATAGAATACCAAAGAGTGATTTATGCACACTTTCCCCAGGCTGGCTGATCAGCCGCACCACAGAAATCAATATGTAATTATAGACATCCTACTAGCTAGTACCCACAGCCCTGTTCGCTCCTCGTTCTCCACACACACACACACACACTCACACACACACACACACACACACAGCCACCCTCCAAACTAATGTCAAAACACCAACTCGGCCGACAGCCCCTGCAGAGCCAGCAGCAGTGAAATAGAGCTCCCCTTAGGGTGTGTGTGTGTATGTGCTTGTACCCGTGTCTGTGGTGGTGTGTGTGCGTGGCTGGTTCTATGCCAGTATGCCAGGTGGCAGGGTGTATGTGTCTCTTTCCTATAGTCTATGCCAGGGTGGGCAACAACAGCAAGAGCTACACTGGCATCTGAAGATCAAACACTTGTTGGCTTTTCACAAGTCATGGCTGTTACCATGACTACTTAAGATGCATACAAAATAGAAACAACGGTATATACTTTTTTTGCTCACTTTTATCCTAACTATTCATCTTCCATTTGTCCCAGGCATTAGACATATTCTCAACCATTGAATCTCACTCCAGAGGGCAGGTAGATTATCTGGGTACCAGTCTGCTTGTGCTTTCACTCCACTCCTTCACACTTCTTGTCACTTCTTGTCATAAAAGTGCTATGTTTTGCATGGCAAGGAGTTGATGTGATAGCACAAACAGATCAAGGACCAGGCTACAGTTATACATGCAGCAATGGCTTTAGGAGGCAGTGTGCGTTTGTTTGCCAGTAGTTCGCTCCTGCCTGCCTACCTGCACCTGTGCTTGTTCACACATCAGAAGAGTCCCCAAAGATATACTTACCAACCCACCACACCAGAGAAATACCAACCAACCCACCACACCAGAGAAATACCTACCAAACCCACCACACAAGAGAAATACCTACCAACCCACCACACCAGAGAAATACCTACCAACCAACCACACCAGAGAAAGATATACCTACCAACCCACCACACCAGAGAGAGATACAGTGCCTTGCGAAAGTATTCGGCCCCCTTGAACTTTGCGACCTTTTGCCACATTTCAGGCTTCAAACATAAAGATATAAAACTGTATTTTTTTGTGAAGAATCAACAACAAGTGGGACACAATCATGAAGTGGAACGACATTTATTGGATATTTCAAACTTTTTTAACAAATCAAAAACAGAAAAATTGGGCGTGCAAAATTATTCAGCCCCCTTAAGTTAATACTTTGTAGCGCCACCTTTTGCTGCGATTACAGCTGTAAGTCGCTTGGGGTATGTTTCTATCAGTTTTGCACATCGAGAGACTGAAATGTTTTCCCATTCCTCCTTGCAAAACAGCTCGAGCTCAGTGAGGTTGGATGGAGAGCATTTGTGAACAGCAGTTTTCAGTTCTTTCCACAGATTCTCGATTGGATTCAGGTCTGGACTTTGACTTGGCCATTCTAACACCTGGATATGTTTATTTTTGAACCATTCCATTGTAGATTTTGCTTTATGTTTTGGATCATTGTCTTGTTGGAAGACAAATCTCTGTCCCAGTCTCAGGTCTTTTGCAAACTCCATCAGGTTTTCTTCCAGAATGGTCCTGTATTTGGCTCCATCCATCTTCCCATTCAATTTTAACCATCTTCCCTGTCCCTGCTGAAGAAAAGCAGGCCCAAACCATGATGCTGCCACCACCATGTTTGACAGTGGGGATGGTGTGTTCAGCTGTGTTGCTTTTACGCCAAACATAACGTTTTGCATTGTTGCCAAAAAGTTCAATTTTGGTTTCATCTGACCAGAGCACCTTCTTCCACATGTTTGGTGTGTCTCCCAGGTGGCTTGTGGCAAACTTTAAACAACACTTTTTATGGATATCTTTAAGAAATGGCTTTCTTCTTGCCACTCTTCCATAAAGGCCAGATTTGTGCAATATACGACTGATTGTTGTCCTATGGACAGAGTCTCCCACCTCAGCTGTAGATCTCTGCAGTTCATCCAGAGTGATCATGGGCCTCTTGGCTGCATCTCTGATCAGTCTTCTCCTTGTATGAGCTGAAAGTTTAGCGGGACGGCCAGGTCTTGGTAGATTTGCAGTGGTCTGATACTCCTTCCATTTCAATATTATCGCTTGCACAGTGCTCCTTGGGATGTTTAAAGCTTGGGAAATCTTTTTGTATCCAAATCCGGCTTTAAACTTCTTCACAACAGTATCTCGGACCTGCCTGGTGTGTTCCTTGTTCTTCATGATGCTCTCTGCGCTTTTAACGGACCTCTGAGACTATCACAGTGCAGGTGCATTTATACGGAGACTTGATTACACACAGGTGGATTGTATTTATCATCATTAGTCATTTAGGTCAACAATGGATCATTCAGAGATCCTCACTGAACTTCTGGAGAGAGTTTGCTGCACTGAAAGTAGAGGGGCTGAATAATTTTGCACGCCCAATTTTTCAGTTTTTGATTTGTTAAAAAAGTTAGAAATATCCAATAAATGTCGTTCCACTTCATGATTGTGTCCCACTTGTTGTTGATTCTTCACAAAAAAATACAGTTTTATATCTTTATGTTTGAAGCCTGAAATGTGGCAAAAGGTCGCAAAGTTCAAGGGGGCCGAATACTTTCGCAAGGCACTGTATACCTACGAACCCACCGCACCAGAGAAAGATTTACGAACCAACCCAACACACCAGACAAATACATACCTACCAACCCACCACACAAGATAAATACATGCCAACCCACCAACCCAGAGAAAGATATAACTACCAAGCCACCACACCAGAGAAAAACATACCTACCAAACCACTACACCAAAGAGAAAAACATACCTACCAACCCACCACACCAGAGACATATACCCACCAACCCACCACACCAGAGAAAGATATACCTACCAACCCACCACACCAGAGACATATACCCACCAACCCACCACACCAGAGAAAGATATACCTACCAACCCACCACACCAGAGACATATACCCACCAACCCACCACACCAGAGAAAGATATACCTACCAACCCACCACACCAGAGAAATACCTACCAACCCACCACACCAGAGAAATACCTACCAAACCCACCACACAAGAGAAATACCTACCAACCCACCACACCAGAGAAATACCTACCAACCCACCACACAAGAGAAATACCTACCAACCCACCACACCAGAGAAATACCTACCAACCCACCACACCAGAGAAATACATACCAACCCACCACACCAGAGAAATACCTACCAACCCACCAACCCAGAGAAAGATATACCTACCAAGCCACCACACCAGAGAAAAACATACTTACCAACCCACCACACCAGAGAAATACCTACCAACACACCACACCAGAGAAATACCTACCAACAAACCACACCAGAGAAGTACCTACCAAACCCACCACACCAGAAAAATACCTACCAACCCACCACACCAGAGAAAGATATACCTACCAACCCACCACACCAGAGAGAGATATACCTACCACCCCACCCCATCACACCAGAAAAAGACATGCCTACAACCCACCACACCAGAGAAATACATACCTACCAAACCACCACACAACAGAAAAACATACCTACCAACCCACCACACCAGAGAAATACATACCTACCAACCCAACACACCAGAGAAAGACATACCTATCAACCCAACACACCAGAGAAAAATATACCTACCAACCCACCACATCAGAGAAAGATAAACCTGCCAACCCACCACACCAGAGAAATACATTCCTACCAACCCACCGCACCAGAAAAAGATATACCTACCAACCCACCACACCAGAGAAATACATACCTACCAACCCACCACAGCAGAGAAATTACATACCTACCAACCCACCGCACCAGAGAAATACATACCTACCAACCCACCGCACCAGAGAAAGATATACCTACCAACCCACCACACCAGAGAAATACATACCTACCAACCCACCACACCAGAGAAATACATACCTACCAACCCACCACAGCAGAGAAATTACATACCTACCAACCCACCGCACCAGAGAAATACATACCTACCAACCCACCACACCAGATAAAGATATGCCTACCAACCCACCACACCAAAGAAATACATACAGATCTACCAACCCACCACACCAGAGAAAGATATACCTACCAACCCACCACACCAGAGAACAATATACCTACCAACCCACCACAACAGATAAAGATATCCCTACCAACCCACCACACCAGAGAAATATATACCTACCAACCCACCACATCAGAGAAAGATATACCTACCAACCCACCACACCAGAGAAATACATTCCTACCAACCCACCACACCAGAGAAAGATATACCTACTAACCCACCACAACAGAGAAATACATACCTACCTACCTACCATAGCAGAGAAATTAAATACGTACCAAACCCACCACACCAGAAAAATACCTACCAACCCACCACACCAGAGAAAGATATACCTACCAACCCACCACACCAGAGAGAGATATACCTACGAACCCACCACACCAGAGAAAGATATACCTAACCAACCCACCACACCAGAGAGAGATATACCTACGAACCCACCACGCCAGAGAAAGATATACCTACCAACCCACCACACAAGAGAAGGATATACCTACCAACCCACCACACAAGATAAATACATACCAACCCACCACACCAGAGAAATTCATACCTACCAACCCACCATACCAGAGAAGATGTACCTACCATCCCACCATACCAGAGAAGGATATACCTTCCAACCGAACCACACAAGATAAATATATACCAAACAACCCACCACACCAGAGATATACATACCTACCAACCCACCACACCAGGGAGAGATATACCTACCAACGTACCACACCAGAGAAATACCTACCAACCCACCACACCAGAGAGAGATATACCTACCAACAGACCACACCAGAGAAATACCTACCAACCAACCAGACCAGAGAAAGATATACCTACCAAGCCACCACACCAGAGAAAAACATACCTAACAAACCACCACACCAAAGAGAAATACATACTTACCAACCCACCACACCAGAGAGAGATATACCTACCACCCCACCCCACCACACCAGAGAAAGACATGCCTACAACCCACCACACCAGAGAAATACATACCTACCAAACCACCACACAACAGAAAAACATACTTACCAACCCACCACACCAGAGAGAGATATACCTACCACCCCAACCCACCAGACCAGTGAAATACATGCTTACCATCCCACCACACCAGAGAGAGATATACCTACCACCCCACCACACCAGAGAAAGACATACCTACCACCCCACCACACCAGAGAAAGACATACCTATCAACCCAACACACCAGAGAAAAATATACCTACCAACCCACCACATCAGAGAAAGATAAACCTGCCAACCCACCACACCAGAGAAATACATTCCTACCAACCCACCGCACCAGAGAAAGATATACCTACCAACCCACCACACCAGAGAAATACATACCTACCAACCCACCACAGCAGAGAAATTACATACCTACCAACCCACCACACCAGAGAAATACATACCTACCAACCCACCACACCAGATAAAGATATGCCTACCAACCCACCACACCAAAGAAATACATACAGATCTACCAACCCACCACACCAGAGAAAGATATACCTACCAACCCACCACACCAGAGAACAATATACCTACCAACCCACCACAACAGATAAAGATATCCCTACCAACCCACCACATCAGAGAAAGATATACCTACCAACCCACCACACCAGAGAAATACATTCCTACCAACCCACCACACCAGAGAAAGATATACCTACTAACCCACCACACCAGAGAAATACATACCTACCTACCTACCATAGCAGAGAAATTAAATACCTACCAACCCACCACAGCAGAGAAAGATATACCTACCAACCCACCACACCAGAGAAATACATACCTACCAACCCACCACAGCAGAGAAATTACATACCTACCAACCCACCACACCAGAGAAATATATACCTACCAACCCAACACACCAGAGAAATACATACCTACCAACCCACCACACCAGAGAAATACATACCTACCAACCCAACACACCAGATAAATATATACCTACCAACCCACCACACCAGAGAAATATATACCTACCAACCCACCACACCAGAGAACAATATACCTACCAACCCACCACACCAGAGAAATGCATACCTACCAACCCACCACACCAGATAAATATATACCTACCAACCCACCACACCAGAGAAATACATACCTACCAACCCACCACACCAGAGAAATATATACCTACCAACCCACCACACCAGAGAACAATATACCTACCAACCCACCACACCAGAGAAATGCATACCTACCAACCCACCACACCAGATAAATATATACCTACCAACCCACCACAGCAGAGAAAGATATACCTACCAACCCACCACACCAGAGAAAGATATACCTACCAACCCACCACACAAGAGAAAGATATACATACCAACCCACCACACCAGAGAACAATATACCTACCAATCCACCCAAGCATAGAAATACAAGCCTACCAACCCACCACACCAGAGAAATACATACCTACCAACCCACCACACCAGATAAATATATACCTACCAACCCACCACACCAGAGAAATATATACCTACCAACCCACCACACCAGAGAACAATATACCTACCAACCCACCACACCAGAGAAATGCATACCTACCAACCCACCACACCAGATAAATATATACCTACCAACCCACCACACCAGAGAAAGATATACCTACCAACCCACCACACAAGAGAAAGATATACATACCAACCCACCACACCAGAGAACAATATACCTACCAACCCACCACAACAGATAAAGATATCCCTACCAACCCACCACACCAGAGAACAATATACCTACCAACCCACCACACCAGAGAACAATATACCTACCACCCCACCCGACCAGACAAATACATACCTACCAACCCACCACACCAGAGAAAGATATACCTACCACCCCACCACACCAGAGAAAGACATACCTACCACCCCACCACACCAGAGAAATATATACCTACCAACCCACCACACCAGAGAAAGATATACCTACCAACCCACCACACCAGAGAGAGACATACCTACCACCCCACCACACCAGAGAGAGACATACCTACCACCTCACCACACCAGAGAAAGACATACCTACCAACCCACCACACCAGAGAAATATATACCTACCAACCCACCACACCAGAGAAATACATACCTACCAACCCACCACAGCAGAGAAATTACATACCTACCAACCCACCACACGAGATAAAGATATGCCTACCAACCCACCACACCAAAGAAATACATACAGACCTACTAACCCACCACACCAGAGAAAGATATACCTACAAACCCACCACACCAGAGAACAATATACCTACCAACCCACCACAACAGATAAAGATATCCCTACCAACCCACCACACCAGAGAAATATATACCTACCAACCCACCACATCAGAGAAAGATATACCTACCAACCCACCACACCAGAGAAATACATTCCTACCAACCCACCACACCAGAGAAAGATTTACCTACCAACCCACCACACAAGAGATATACATACCTACCAACCCACCACAGCAGATAAATTACATACCTACCAACCCACCACAGCAGAGAAAGATATACCTACCAACCCACCACAACAGATAAAGATATCCCTACCAACCCACCACACCAGAGGAATACATTCCTACCAACCCACCACACCAGAGAAAGATATACCTACCAACCCACCACACCAGAGAAATTACATACCTACCAACCCACCACAGCAGAGAAATTAAATACCTACCAACCCACCACAGCATAGAAATACATGCCTACCAACCCACCACACCAGAGAAATACATACCTACCAACCCAACACACCAGATAAATATATATCTACCAACCCACCACACCAGAGAACAATATACCTACCAACCCACCACACCAGAGAAATACATACCTACCAACCCACCACACCAGATAAATATATACCTACCAACCCACCACACCAGAGAAAGATATACCTACCAACCCACCACACCAGAGAACAATATACCTACCAACCCACCACACCAGAGAAATACATACCTACCAACCCACCACACCAGATAAATATATACCTACCAACCCACCACACCAGAGAACAATATACCTACCAACCCACTACAACAGATAAAGATATCCCTTCCAACCCACCACACCAGAGAAATACATACCTACCAACCCACCACACCAGATAAAGATATGCCTACCAACCCACCACACCAAAGAATACATACAGACCTACCAACCCACCACACCAGATAAAGATATGCCTACCAACCCACCACACCAAAGAATACATACAGACCTACCAACCCACCACACCAGAGAAAGATATGCCTACCCACCCACCACACCAGAGAACAATATACCTACCAACCCACCACAACAGATAAAATATCCCTACCAACCCACCACACCAGAGAAATATATACCTACCAACCCACCACATCAGAGAAAGATATACCTACCAACCCACCACACCAGAGAAATACATGCCTACCAACCCACCACAACAGAGAAATAATCACCTACCAACCCACCACAAGAGAGAAATACACACCTACCAACCCACCACACCAGAGAAAGATATACCTACACACCCACCACACCAGAGAAATATATCCCTACCAACCCACCACATCAGAGAAATGCATACCTACCAACCCACCACACCAAAGAATACATACAGACCTACCAACCCACCACACCAGAGAAATATATACCTACCAACTCACCACACCTAAGAATACATACAGACCTACCAACCCACCACACCAGAGAAATATATATACCTACCAACTCACCACATCAGAGAAAGATATACCTACCAACCCACCACACCAGAGAAATACATACCTACCAACCCACCACAGCAGAGAAATTACATACCTACCAACCCACCACACCAGAGAAATACATACCTACCAACCCACCACACCAGAGAAATTACATACCTACCAACCCACCACAGCAGAGAAATATATACCTACCAACCCACCACACCAGAGAAATACATACCTACCAACCCACCACAGTATAGAAATTACATACCTACAACCCACCACAGCATAGAAACACATGCCTACCAACCCACCACACCAGAGAAATACATACCTACCAACCCACCACACCAAAGAATACATACAGACCTACCAACCCACCACACCAGAGAAATATATACCTACCAACTCACCACACCTAAGAATACATACAGACCTACCAACCCACCACACCAGAGAAATATATATACCTACCAACTCACCACATCAGAGAAAGATATACCTACCAACCCACCACACCAGATAAATACATACCAACCAACCCACCACACCAGACAAATACATACAGTGCCTTGCGAAAGTACTCGGACCCCTTTAACTTTGCGACCATTTGCCACATTTCAGGCTTCAAACATAAAGATATAAAACTGTATTTTTTTGTGAAGAATCAACAACAAGTGGGACACAATCATGAAGTGGAACGACATTTATTGGATATTACAAACTTTTTTAACAAATCAAAAAGTGAAAAATTGGGCGTGCAAAATTATTCAGCCCCTTTACTTTCAGTGCAGCAAACTCTCTCCAGAAGTTCAGTGAGGATCTCTGAATGATCCAATGTTGACCTAAATGACTAATGATGATAAATACAATCCACCTGTGTGTAATCAAGTCTCCGTAAAAATGCACCTGCACTGTGATAGTCTCAGAGGTCCGTCAAAAGCTCAGAGAGCATCATGAAGAACAAGGAACACACCAGGCAGGTCCGAGATACTGTTGTGAAGAAGTTTAAAGCCGGATTTAGATACAAAAATATTTCCCAAGCTTTAAACATCCCAAGGAGCACTGTGCAAGCGATAATATTGAAATGGAAGGAGTATCAGACCACTGCAAATCTACCAAGACCTGGCCGTCCCTCTAAACTTTCAGCTCATACAAGGAGAAGACTGATCAGAGATGCAGCCCACCACACCAGAGAAATACCTACCAACCCACCAACCCAGTGAAAGATATACCTACCAAGCCACCACACCAGAGAAAAACATACCTACCAAACCACCACACCAAAGAGAAAAACATACCTACCAACCCACCACACCAGAGAGAGATATACCTACCAACCCACCACACCAGATAAATACATACTTACCAACCCACCACACCAGAGAAATACCTACCAACCCACCACACCAGAGAAATACCTACCAACCCACCACACCAGAGAAATACCTACCAACAAACCACACCAGAGAAGTACCTACCAAACCCACCACACCAGAAAAATACCTACCAACCCACCACACCAGAGAAAGATATACCTACCAACCCACCACACCAGAGAGAGATATACCTACGAACCCACCACACCAGAGAAAGATATACCTAACCAACCCACCACACTAGAGAGATATACCTACGAACCCACCACGCCAGAGAAAGATATACCTACCAACCCACCACACCAGATAAATACATACCAACCAACCCACCACACCAGACAAATACATACCTACCAACCCACCACACAAGAGAAGGATATACCTACCAACCCACCACACAAGATAAATACATACCAACCCACCACACCAGAGAAATTCATACCTACCAACCCACCACACCAGAGAAGATGTACCTACCATCCCACCATACCAGAGAAGGATATACCTACCAACCCACCACACAAGATAAATACATACCAACCCACCACACCAGAGAAATACATACCTACCAACCCACCACAGCAGAGAAATTACATACCTACCAACCCACCACACCAGAGAAATACATACCTACCAACCCACCACACCAGAGAAATTACATACCTACCAACCCACCACAGCAGAGAAATATATACCTACCAACCCACCACACCAGAGAAATACATACCTACCAACCCACCACAGTATAGAAATTACATACCTACAACCCACCACAGCATAGAAACACATGCCTACCAACCCACCACACCAGAGAAATACATAACTACCAACCCACCACACCAAAGAAATACATACATACCTACCAACCCACCACACCAGAGAAAGATATACCTACCAACCCACCACACCAGAGAACAATATACTTACCAACCCACCACAACAGATAAAGATATCCCTACCAACCCACCACACCAGAGAAATATATACCTACCAACCCACCACATCAGAGAAAGATATACCTACCAACCCACCACACAAGAGAAATACATTCCTACCAACCCACCACACCAGAGAAAGATATACCTACTAACCCACCACACCAGAGAAATACATACCTACCATCCTACCACAGCAGAGAAATTAAATACCTACCAACCCACCACAGCAGAGAAAGATATACCTACCAACAAACCACACCAGAGAAATACATACATACCAACCCACCACAGCAGAGAAATTACATACCTACCAACCCACCACAGCATAGAAATACATGCCTACCAACCCACCACACCAGAGAAATACATACCTACCAACCCACCACACCAGATAAATATATACCTGCCAACCCACCACACAAGATAAATATATACCTACCAACCCACCACACCAGAGAACAATATACCTACCAACCCACCACACCAGAGAAATACATACCTACCAACCCACCACACCAGATAAATATATACCTACCAACCCACCACACCAGAGAAAGATATACCTATCAACCCACCACACAAGAGAAAGATATACATACCAACCCACCACACCAGAGAACAATATACCTACCAACCCACCACAACAGATAAAGATATCCCTACCAACCCACCACAGCAGAGAACAATATACCTACCAACCCACCACACCAGAGAACAATATACCTACCAACCCACCACACCAGAGAGAGACACACCTACCACCCCACCACACCAGAGAAAGACATACCTACCACCCCACCACACCACAGAAATATATACCTACCAACCCACCACACCAGAGAAAGATATACCTACCAACCCACCACACCAGAGAGACATACCTACCACCCCACCACACCAGAGAGAGACATACCTACCACCCCACCACACCAGAGAAAGACATACCTACCAACCCAACCCACCACACCAGAGAAATACATACATACCAACCCACCACATCAGAGAAATATATACCTACCAACCCACCACACCGGAGAGAGACATACCTACCACCCCACCACACCAGAGAAAGACATACCTACCAACCCACCACACCAGAGAAATATATACCTACCAACCCACCACACCAGAGAAATACATACCTACCAACCCACCACAGCAGAGAAATTACATACCTACCAACCCACCACAGCAGAGAAATACATACCTACCAACCCACCACATCAGAGAAATATATACCTACCAACCCACCACACCGGAGAAATACATACCTACCAACCCACCACACCAGATAAAGATATGCCTACCAACCCACCACACCAGAGAAATACATCCCTACCAACCCACCACACCAGAGAAATATATACCTACCAACCCACCACATCAGAGAAATACATACCTACCAACCCACCACACCAAAGAATACATACAGACCTACCAACCAACCACATCAGAGAAATATATACCTACCAACCCACCACATCTGAGAAATATATATCTACCAACCCACCACACCAGAGAAATAAATACCTACCAACCCACCACACCAGAGAAAGATATACCTACCAACCCACCACACCAGAGAAATATATACCTACCAACCCACCACATCAGAGAAATACATACCTACCAACCCACCACACCAAAGAATACATACAGACCTACCAACCAACCACACCAGAGAAATATATACCTACCAACCCACCACATCCGAGAAATATATATCTACCAACCCACCACATCAGAGAAATACATACCTACCAACCCACCACAGCAGAGAAATTACATACCAACCAAACCACCACAACAGAGAAATACATACCTACCAACCCACCACACCAGATAAATATATATACCTACCAACCCACCACACCAGAGAAAGATATACCTACCAACCCACCACACCAGAGAACAATATACCTACCAACCCACCACAACAGATAAAGATATCCCTACCAACAAACCACTCCAGAGAAATATATACCTACCAACCCACCACATCAGAGAAAGATATACCTACCAACCCACCACACCAGAGAAATACATTCCTACCAACCCACCACACCAGAGAAAGATATACCTACCAACCCACCACACCAGAGATATACATACCTACCAACCCACCACAGCAGATAAATTACATACCTACCAACCCACCACAGCAGAGAAATTAAATACCTACCAATGCACCACAGCATAGAAATACATGCCTACCAACCCACCACACCAGAGAAATACATACCTACCAACCCAACACACCAGATAAATATATATCTACCAACCCACCACACCAGAGAACAATATACCTACCAACCCACCACACCAGAGAAATACATACCTACCAACCCACCACACCAGATAAATATATACCTACCAACCCACCACACCAGAGAAAGATATACCTACCAACCCACCACACCAGAGAACAATATACCTACCAACCCACCACACCAGAGAAATACATACCTACCAACCCACCAAACCAGATAAATATATACCTACCAACCCACCACACCAGAGAGCAATATACCTACCAACCCACCACAACAGATAAAGATATCCCTACCAACCCACCACACCAGAGAAATACATACCTACCAACCCACCACACCAGATAAATATATGCCTACCAACCCACCACACCAAAGAATACATACAGACCTACCAACCCACCACACCAGAGAAAGATATGCCTACCAACCCACCACACCAGAGAACAATATACCTACCAACCCACCACAACAGATAAATATATACCTACCAACCCACCACACCAGAGAAATATATACCTACCAACCCACCACATCAGAGAAATACATACCTACCAACCCACCACACCAAAGAATACATACAGACCTACCAACCAACCACACCAGAGAAATATATACCTACCAACCCACCACATCCGAGAAATATATATCTACCAACCCACCACATCAGAGAAATACATACCTACCAACCCACCACAGCAGAGAAATTACATACCAACCAAACCACCACAACAGAGAAATACATACCTACCAACCCACCACACCAGATAAATATATATACCTACCAACCCACCACACCAGAGAAAGATATACCTACCAACCCACCACACCAGAGAACAATATACCTACCAACCCACCACAACAGATAAAGATATCCCTACCAACCCACCACTCCAGAGAAATATATACCTACCAACCCACCACATCAGAGAAAGATATACCTACCAACCCACCACACCAGAGAAATACATTCCTACCAACCCACCACACCAGAGAAAGATATACCTACCAACCCACCACACCAGAGATATACATACCTACCAACCCACCACAGCAGATAAATTACATACCTACCAACCCACCACAGCAGAGAAATTAAATACCTACCAACGCACCACAGCATAGAAATACATGCCTACCAACCCACCACACCAGAGAAATACATACCTACCAACCCAACACACCAGATAAATATATATCTACCAACCCACCACACCAGAGAACAATATACCTACCAACCCACCACACCAGAGAAATACATACCTACCAACCCACCACACCAGATAAATATATACCTACCAACCCACCACACCAGAGAAAGATATACCTACCAACCCACCACACCAGAGAACAATATACCTACCAACCCACCACACCAGAGAAATACATACCTACCAACCCACCAAACCAGATAAATATATACCTACCAACCCACCACACCAGAGAGCAATATACCTACCAACCCACCACAACAGATAAAGATATCCCTACCAACCCACCACACCAGAGAAATACATACCTACCAACCCACCACACCAGATAAATATATGCCTACCAACCCACCACACCAAAGAATACATACAGACCTACCAACCCACTACACCAGAGAAAGATATGCCTACCAACCCACCACACCAGAGAACAATATACCTACCAACCCACCACAACAGATAAATATATACCTACCAACCCACCACACCAGAGAAATATATACCTACCAACCCACCACACCAGAGAACAATATACCTACCAACCCACCACACCAGAGAAATGCATACCTACCAACCCACCACTCCAGATAAATATATACCTACCAACCCACCACACCAGAGAAAGATATACCTACCAACCCACCACACAAGAGAAAGATATCCCTACCAACCCACCACACCAGAGAAATATATACCTACCAACCCACCACATCAGAGAAATATATACCTACCAACCCACCACACCAGAGAAATACATGCCTACCAACCCACCACAACAGAGAAAGAATCACCTACCAACCCACCACAAGAGAGAAATACACACCTACCAACCCACCACACCAGATAAAGATATGCCTACCAACCCACCACACCAGAGAAATACATCCCTACCAACCCACCACACCAGAGAAATATATACCTACCAACCCACCACATCAGAGAAATACATACCTACCAACCCACCACACCAAAGAATACATACAGACCTACCAACCAAACACACCAGAGAAATATATACCTACCAACCCACCACATCAGAGAAAGATATATCTACCAACCCACCACACCAGAGAAATAAATACCTACCAACCCACCACACCAGAGAAAGATATACCTACCAACCCACCACACCAGAGAAAGATATACCTACCAACCCACCACACAAGAGAAAGATATACCTACCAACCCACCACACCAGAGAACAATATACCTACCAACCCACCACAACAGATAAAGATATCCCTACCAACCCACCACACCAGAGAAATACATGCCTACCAACCCAACACAACAGATAAAGACATACCTACCAACCCACCACACCAGAGAAATCCATGCCTACCAACCCACCAAAGCAGAGAAATACATGCCTACCAACCCACCAGACCAGAGATATACATGCTTACCATCCCACCACAACAGAGAGAGATATACCTACCAACCCACCACACCAGAGAAATACATACATAACTACCAACCCAACACACCACACTGGAGAAATACATACCTACCAACCCTCCACACCAGAGAACAATATACCTACCAAACCACCACACCAGAGAAATACATACCTACCAACCCAACACACCAGATAAATACATATCTACCATCCCACCACACCAGAGAAATATATACCTACCAACCCACCACACCAGAGAAAGATATACCTACCAACCCACCACACCAGAGAACAATATACCTACCAACCCACCACACCAGAGAAATACATAACTAAAACCCACCACACCAGATAAATATATACCTACCAACCCACCACACCAGAGAAAAATATACCTACCAACCCACCACACCAGAGAAAGATATACATACCATCCCACCACATCAGAGAAATATATACCTACCAACCCACCACACCAGAGAAAGATATACCTACCAACCCACCACACCAGAGAACAATATACCTACCAACCCACCACAACAGATAAAGATATCCCTACCAAACCACCACACAACAGAAAAACATACCTACCAACCCACCACACCAGCGAAATACATACCTACCAACCCACCACAACAAAGAAATACATGCCTACCAACCCACCACAGCAGAGAAATACATGCCTACCAACCCAGCAGACCAGAGAAATACATGCTTACCATCCCACCACACCAGAGAGAGATATACCTACCAACCCACCACACCAGAGAGAGACATACCTACCACCCCACCACACCACACTAGAGAAATATATACCTACCAACCCACCACACCAGAGAAAGATATACCTACCTACCCACCACACCAGAGAACAATATACCTACCAACCCACCACACCAGAGAAATACATACCTACAAACCCACCACACCAGATAAAGATATACCTACCAACCCACCACACCAGAGAAAGATATACCTACCACTTCACCACACCAGAGAACAATATACCTACCAACCCACCACAACAGATAAAGACATCCCTACCAAACCACCACACAACAGAAAAACATACCTACCAACCCACCACACCAGCGAAATACATACCTACCAACCCACCACAACAGATAAAGACATACCTACCAACCCACCACACCAGAGAAATACATGCCTACCAACCCACCACAGCAGAGAAATACATGCCTACCAACCCAGCAGACCAGAGAAATACATGCTTACCATCCCACCACACCAGAGAGAGATATACCTACCAACCCACCACACCAGAGAGAGACATACCTACCACCCCACCACACCAGAGAAAGACATACCTACCAACCCACCACACCAGAGAACAATATACCTACCAACCCACCACAACAGATAAAGATATCCCTACCAAACCACCACACAACAGAAAAACATGCCTACCAACCCACCACAACAGAGAAAGAATCACCTACCAACCCACCACAAGAGAGAAATACACACCTACCAACCCACCACACCAGATAAAGATATGCCTACCAACCCACCACACCAGAGAAATACATCCCTACCAACCCACCACACCAGAGAAATATATACCTACCAACGCACCACATCAGAGAAATACATACCTACCAACCCACCACACCAAAGAATACATACAGACCTACCAACCAACCACACCAGAGAAATATATACCTACCAACCCACCACATCCGAGAAATATATATCTACCAACCCACCACACCAGAGAAATAAATACCTACCAACCCACCACATCAGAGAAATACATACCTACCAACCCACCACAGCAGAGAAATGACATACCTACCAACCCACCACACCAGAGAAATACATACCTACCAACCCACCACACCAGAGAAAGATATACCTACCAACCCACCACAACAGAGAAAGATATACCTACCAACCCACCACAGCAGAGAAAGATATACCTACCAACCCACCACAACAGAGAAATACATACCTACCAACCCACCACACCAGATAAATATATATACCTACCAACCCACCACACCAGAGAAATACATACCTACCAACCCACCACACCAGATAAATATATATACCTACCAACCCACCACAGCAGAGGAAGATATACCTACCAACCCACCACAACAGAGAAATACATACCTACCAACCCACCACACCAGATAAATATATATACCTACCAACCCACCACACCAGAGAAAGATATACCTACCAACCCACCACACCAGAGAACAATATACCTACCAACCCACCACAACAGATAAAGATATCCCTACCAACCCACCACTCCAGAGAAATATATACCTACCAACCCACCACATCAGAGAAAGATATACCTACCAACCCACCACACCAGAGAAATACATTCCTACCAACCCACCACACCAGAGAAAGATATACCTACCAACCCACCACACCAGAGATATACATACCTACCAACCCACCACAGCAGATAAATTACATACCTACCAACCCACCACAGCAGAGAAAGATATACCAACCAACCCACCACACCAGATAAATTACATACCTACCAACCCACCACAGCAGAGAAATTAAATACCTACCAACGCACCACTGCATAGAAATACATGCCTACCAACCCACCACACAAGAGAAATACATACCTACCAACCCAACACACCAGATAAAGATATACCTACCAACCCACCACACCAGAGAACAATATACCTACCAACCCACCACAACAGATAAAGATATCCCTACCAACCCACCACACCAGAGAAATACATGCCTACCAACCCAACACAACAGATAAAGACATACCTACCAACCCACCACACCAGAGAAATCCATGCCTACCAACCCACCAAAGCAGAGAAATACATGCCTACCAACCCACCAGACCAGAGATATACATGCTTACCATCCCACCACAACAGAGAGAGATATACCTACCAACCCACCACACCAGAGAAATACATACATAACTACCAACCCAACACACCACACTGGAGAAATACATACCTACCAACCCTCCACACCAGAGAACAATATACTTACCAAACCACCACACCAGAGAAATACATACCTACCAACCCAACACACCAGATAAATACATATCTACCATCCCACCACACCAGAGAAATATATACCTACCAACCCACCACACCAGAGAAAGATATACCTACCAACCCACCACACCAGAGAACAATATACCTACCAACCCACCACACCAGAGAAATACATAACTAAAACCCACCACACCAGATAAATATATACCTACCAACCCACCACACCAGAGAAAAATATACCTACCAACCCACCACACCAGAGAAAGATATACATACCATCCCACCACACCAGAGAAATATATACCTACCAACCCACCACACCAGAGAAAGATATACCTACCAACCCACCACACCAGAGAACAATATACCTACCAACCCACCACAACAGATAAAGATATCCCTACCAAACCACCACACAACAGAAAAACATACCTACCAACCCACCACACCAGCGAAATACATACCTACCAACCCACCACAACAAAGAAATACATGCCTACCAACCCACCACAGCAGAGAAATACATGCCTACCAACCCAGCAGACCAGAGAAATACATGCTTACCATCCCACCACACCAGAGAGAGATATACCTACCAACCCACCACACCAGAGAGAGACATACCTACCACCCCACCACACCACACTAGAGAAATATATACCTACCAACCCACCACACCAGAGAAAGATATACCTACCTACCCACCACACCAGAGAACAATATACCTACCAACCCACCACACCAGAGAAATACATACCTACAAACCCACCACACCAGATAAATATATACCTACCAACCCACCACACCAGAGAAAGATATACCTACCACTTCACCACACCAGAGAACAATATACCTACCAACCCACCACAACAGCGAAATACATACCTACCAACCCACCACAACAGATAAAGACATACCTACCAACCCACCACACCAGAGAAATACATGCCTACCAACCCACCACAGCAGAGAAATACATGCCTACCAACCCAGCAGACCAGAGAAATACATGCTTACCATCCCACCACACCAGAGAGAGATATACCTACCAACCCACCACACCAGAGAGAGACATACCTACCACCCCACCACACCAGAGAAAGACATACTTACCAACCCACCACACCAGAGAACAATATACCTACCAACCCACCACAACAGATAAAGATATCCCTACCAAACCACCACACAACAGAAAAACATGCCTACCAACCCACCACAACAGAGAAAGAATCACCTACCAACCCACCACAAGAGAGAAATACACACCTACCAACCCACCACACCAGATAAAGATATGCCTACCAACCCACCACACCAGAGAAATACATCCCTACCAACCCACCACACCAGAGAAATATATACCTACCAACCCACCACATCAGAGAAATACATACCTACCAACCCACCACACCAAAGAATACATACAGACCTACCAACCAACCACACCAGAGAAATATATACCTACCAACCCACCACATCCGAGAAATATATATCTACCAACCCACCACACCAGAGAAATAAATACCTACCAACCCACCACATCAGAGAAATACATACCTACCAACCCACCACAGCAGAGAAATGACATACCTACCAACCCACCACACCAGAGAAATACATACCTACCAACCCACCACACCAGAGAAAGATATACCTACCAACCCACCACAACAGAGAAAGATATACCTACCAACCCACCACAGCAGAGAAAGATATACCTACCAACCCACCACAACAGAGAAATACATACCTACCAACCCACCACACCAGATAAATATATATACCTACCAACCCACCACACCAGAGAAATACATACCTACCAACCCACCACACCAGATAAATATATATACCTACCAACCCACCACAGCAGAGGAAGATATACCTACCAACCCACCACAACAGAGAAATACATACCTACCAACCCACCACACCAGATAAATATATATACCTACCAACCCACCACACCAGAGAAAGATATACCTACCAACCCACCACACCAGAGAACAATATACCTACCAACCCACCACAACAGATAAAGATATCCCTACCAACCCACCACTCCAGAGAAATATATACCTACCAACCCACCACATCAGAGAAAGATATACCTACCAACCCACCACACCAGAGAAATACATTCCTACCAACCCACCACACCAGAGAAAGATATACCTACCAACCCACCACACCAGAGATATACATACCTACCAACCCACCACAGCAGATAAATTACATACCTACCAACCCACCACAGCAGAGAAAGATATACCAACCAACCCACCACACCAGATAAATTACATACCTACCAACCCACCACAGCAGAGAAATTAAATACCTACCAACGCACCACTGCATAGAAATACATGCCTACCAACCCACCACACAAGAGAAATACATACCTACCAACCCAACACACCAGATAAATATATATCTACCAACCCACCACACCAGAGAACAATATACCTACCAACCCACCACACCAGAGAAATACATACCTACCAACACACCACACCAGATAAATATATACCTACCAACCCACCACACCAGAGAAAGATATACCTACCAACGCACCACACCAGAGAAATACATACCTACCAACACACCACACCAGATAAATATATACCTACCAACCCACCACACCAGAGAAATACATACCTACCAACCCACCAAACCAGATAAATATATACCTACCAACCCACCACACCAGAGAGCAATATACCTACCAACCCACCACAACAGATAAAGATATCCCTACCAACCCACCACACCAGAGAAATACATACCTACCAACCCACCACACCAGATAAATATATGCCTACCAACCCACCACACCAAAGAATACATACAGACCTACCAACCCACCACACCAGAGAAAGATATGCCTACCAACCCACCACACCAGAGAACAATATACCTACCAACCCACCACAACAGATAAAGATATCCCTACCAACCCACCACACCAGAGAAATATATACCTACCAACCCACCACATCAGAGAAATATATACCTACCAACCCACCACACCAGAGAAATACATGCCTACCAACCCACCACAACAGAGAAAGAATCACCTACCAACCCACCACAAGAGAAAAATACACACCTACCAACCCACCACACCAGATAAAGATATGCCTACCAACCCACCACACCAGAGAAATACATCCCTACCAACCCACCACACCAGAGAAATATATACCTACCAACCCACCACATCAGAGAAATACATACCTACCAACCCACCACACCAAAGAATACATACAGACCTACCAACCAAACACACCAGAGAAATATATACCTACCAACCCACCACATCAGAGAAAGATATATCTACCAACCCACCACACCAGAGAAATAAATACCTACCAACCCACCACACCAGAGAAAGATATACCTACCAACCCACCACACCAGAGAAAGATATACCTACCAACCCACCACACCAGAGAAAGATATACCTACCAACCCACCACACCAGAGAACAATATACCTACCAACCCACCACAACAGATAAAGATATCCCTACCAACCCACCACACCAGAGAAATACATGCCTACCAACCCACTACAACAGATAAAGACATACCTACCAACCCAGCACACCAGAGAAATCCATGCCTACCAACCCACCAAAGCAGAGAAATACATGCCTACCAACCCACCAGACCAGAGATATACATGCTTACCATCCCACCACAACAGAGAGAGATATACCTACCAACCCACCACACCAGAGAAATACATACATAACTACCAACCCAACACACCACACTGGAGAAATACATACCTACCAACCCTCCACACCAGAGAACAATATACCTACCAAACCACCACACCAGAGAAATACATACCTACCAACCCAACACACCAGATAAATACATATCTACCATCCCACCACACCAGAGAAATATATACCTACCAACCCACCACACCAGAGAAATATATACCTACCAACCCACCACACCAGAGAACAATATACCTACCAACCCACCACACCAGAGAAATACATAACTAAAACCCACCACACCAGATAAATATATACCTACCAACCCACCACACCAGAGAAAAATATACCTACCAACCCACCACACCGGAGAAAGATATACATACCATCCCACCACACCAGAGAAATATATACCTACCAACCCACCACACCAGAGAAAGATATACCTACCAAACCACCACACAACAGAAAAACATACCTACCAACCCACCACACCAGCGAAATACATACCTACCAACCCACCACAACAGAGAAATACATGCCTACCAACCCACCACAGCAGAGAAATACATACCTACCAACCCAGCAGACCAGAGAAATACATGCTTACCATCCCACCACACCAGAGAGAGATATACCTACCAACCCACCACACCAGAGAGAGACATACCTACCACCCCACCCCACCACACTAGAGAAATATATACCTACCAACCCACCACACCAGAGAAAGATATACCTACCTACCCACCACACCAGAGAACAATATACCTACCAACCCACCACACCAGAGAAATACATACCTACCAACCCACCACACCAGATAAATATATACCTACCATCCCACCACACCAGAGAAAGATATACCTACCACTTCACCACACCAGAGAACAATATACCTACCAACCCACCACAACAGATAAAGACATCCCTACCAAACCACCACACAACAGAAAAACATACCTACCAACCCACCACACCAGCGAAATACATACCTACCAACCCACCACAACAGATAAAGACATACCTACCAACCCACCACACCAGAGAAATACATGCCTACCAACCCACCACAGCAGAGAAATACATGCCTACCAACCCAGCAGACCAGAGAAATACATGCTTACCATCCCACCACACCAGAGAGAGATATACCTACCAACCCACCACACCAGAGAGAGACATACCTACCACCCCACCACACCAGAGAAAGACATACCTACCAACCCACCACACCAGAGAACAATATACCTACCAACCCACCACAACAGATAAAGATATCCCTACCAAACCACCACACAACAGAAAAACATACCTACCAACCCACCACACCAGCGAAATACATACCTACCAACCCACCACAACAGAGAAATACATGCCTAACAACCCACCACAGCAGAGAAATACATGCCTACCAACCCAGCAGACCAGAGAAATACATGCTTACCATCCCACCACACCAGAGACAGATATACCTACCAACCCACCACACCAGAGAGACATACCTACCACCCCACCCCACCACACTAGAGAAATATATACCTACCAACCCACCACACCAGAGAAAGATATACCTACCAACCCACCACACCAGAGAACAATATACCTACCAACCCACCACAACAGATAAAGATATCCCTACCAAACCACCACACAACAGAAAAACATACCTACCAACCCACCACACCAGCGAAATACATACCTACCAACCCACCACAACAGAGAAATACATGCCTAACAACCCACCACAGCAGAGAAATACATGCCTACCAACCCAGCAGACCAGAGAAATACATGCTTACCATCCCACCACACCAGAGAGAGATATACCTACCAACCCACCACACCAGATAAATACATATCTACCATCCCACCACACCAGAGAAATATATACCTACCAACCCACCACACCAGAGAAAGATATACCTACCAACCCACCACACCAGAGAACAATATACCTACCAACCCACCACACCAGAGAAATACATAACTAAAACCCACCACACCAGAGAAATATATACCTACCAACCCACCACACCAGAGAAAAATATACCTACCAACCCACCACACCAGAGAAAGATATACATACCATCCCACCACACCAGAGAAATATATACCTACCAACCCACCACACCAGAGAAAGATATACCTACCAACCCACCACACCAGAGAACAATATACCTACCAACCCACCACAACAGATAAAGATATCCCTACCAAACCACCACACAACAGAAAAACATACCTACCAACCCACCACACCAGCGAAATACATACCTACCAACCCACCACAACAGAGAAATACATGCCTACCAACCCACCACAGCAGAGAAATACATACCTACCAACCCAGCAGACCAGAGAAATACATGCTTACCATCCCACCACACCAGAGAGAGATATACCTACCAACCCACCACACCAGAGAGAGACATACCTACCACCCCACCCCACCACACTAGAGAAATATATACCTACCAACCCACCACACCAGAGAAAGATATACCTACCTACCCACCACACCAGAGAACAATATACCTACCAACCCACCACACCAGAGAAATACATACCTACCAACCCACCACACCAGATAAATATATACCTACCAACCCACCACACCAGAGAAAGATATACCTACCACTTCACCACACCAGAGAACAATATACCTACCAACCCACCACAACAGATAAAGACATCCCTACCAAACCACCACACAACAGAAAAACATACCTACCAACCCACCACACCAGCGAAATACATACCTACCAACCCACCACAACAGATAAAGACATACCTACCAACCCACCACACCAGAGAAATACATGCCTACCAACCCACCACAGCAGAGAAATACATGCCTACCAACCCAGCAGACCAGAGAAATACATGCTTACCATCCCACCACACCAGAGAGAGATATACCTACCAACCCACCACACCAGAGAGAGACATACCTACCACCCCACCACACCAGAGAAAGACATACCTACCAACCCACCACACCAGAGAACAATATACCTACCAACCCACCACAACAGATAAAGATATCCCTACCAAACCACCACACAACAGAAAAACATACCTACCAACCCACCACACCAGCGAAATACATACCTACCAACCCACCACAACAGAGAAATACATGCCTAACAACCCACCACAGCAGAGAAATACATGCCTACCAACCCAGCAGACCAGAGAAATACATGCTTACCATCCCACCACACCAGAGAGAGATATACCTACCAACCCACCACACCAGAGAGAGACATACCTACCACCCCACCCCACCACACTAGAGAAATATATACCTACCAACCCACCACACCAGAGAAAGATATACCTACCTACCCACCACACCAGAGAACAATATACCTACCAACCCACCACACCAGAGAAATACATACCTACCAACCCACCACACCAGATAAATATATACCTACCAACCCACCACACCAGAGAAAGATATACCTACCACTTCACCACACCAGAGAACAATATACCTACCAACCCACCACAACAGATAAAGACATCCCTACCAAACCACCACACAACAGAAAAACATACCTACCAACCCACCACACCAGCGAAATACATACCTACCAACCCACCACAACAGATAAAGACATACCTACCAACCCACCACACCAGAGAAATACATGCCTACCAACCCACCACA
>NC_143034.1:23157500-23177500 GCF_057628025.1 Oncorhynchus mykiss | reverse complement strand
GTGTGTGCGTGCATGTGTGTCTGTATTTCTGTGTCCGTGTGTCCGTGTGTCCGTGTGTGCGTGTGTGCGTGTGTGCGTGTGTGCGTGTGTGTGCGTGTGTGTGTGTGTGTGTGTGTGTGTTGCTGCTGCTGCTGCTGCTGCTGCTGCTGCTGCTGGTGGTGGTGGTGGTGGTGGTGGTGGTGGTGGTGGTAGCCAGAGTCAGTGTGTGTGTTTTCCCATTAGCATTGTTCACCCAGGGACCGGGTTAAAAGTTTCATGAGGGACGAGCCAAAGGGGGAAACACAATGAAATGCAAAGATTGAACTTTTCCTGGAGGCCTGGGCAGGAGAGGGGAGGAGGGTCTGTGGAGGTCGGGGGTGTGGAGAGAGACTATCCCTCAGTATGGAGAAGGGCTGGAGGGTGGTTGGCATCTTTTGAACACTGTCTCTCAATTCCTTGCTTCCTATTTTTCTTATTTCCCTTTTCCCGTCTCTCTCCATCTTTCCATCCTCTCTGTCTCTCTCTCTCCTTCTGTTATTCTAGCTTACCCACCCTCATTTCTCATCCATCCTTCCTTCCCTCCATCCTCCTCCCTCCCCTGCCCAGTACCATCCTCCAGAGCCAGAGCAGAAGGGGAGGAAGGGAGCTGGGGAGCCAGGGAGAGGAAGGAGGGAGGGAGGAGTAGATGCCTTTTTTGCTCCCTGGGAGGGTCCCTGGTCTAACCACCAGTCTCCATGTCACTGTGTGTGTGTCGATGTGGCTGTCTCCCCACTATCTCCTAGTCAAAGCGCTTACAGGACATATGTGACCTTCTGATTGTAGGTTGTGTTTAGAGACGTGATAGTAGGTTGTGTTCAGAGACGTGATAAAAGGTTGCGTTCAGAGACGTAATAGTAGGTTGTGTTCAGAGACGTGATTGTAGGTTGTGTTCAGAGACGTGATAAAAGGTTGTGTTCAGAGATGTGATAGTAGGTTGTGTTCATAGACGTGATAGTAGGTTGTGTTCAGAGACGTGATAAAAGGTTGTGTTCAGAGATGTGATAGTAGGTTGTGTTCAGAGACGTGACAGTAGGTTGCATGATAGTAGGTTGCGTTCAGAGACGTGATAGTAGGTTGTGTTCAGAGACGTGATAGTAGCTTGTGTTCAGAGACGTGATAGTAGGTTGCGTTCAGAGACGTGATAGCAGGTTGTGTTCAGAGACATGATAGTAGGTTGCGTTCAGAGACGTGATAGTAGGTTGTGTTCAGAGACGTGATAGTAGGTTGTGTTCAGAGACGTGATAGTAGGTTGTGTTCAGAGACGTGATAGTAGGTTGTGTTTAGAGACGTGATAGTAGGTTGTGTTTAGAGACGTGATAGTAGGTTGTGTTTAGAGACGTGATAGTAGGTTGTGTTCAGAGACGTGATAGTAGGTTGTGTTTAGAGACGTGATAGTAGGTAGTGTTCAGAGACTTGATAGTAGGTTGTGTTTAGAGACGTGATAGTAGGTAGTGTTCAGAGACGTGATAGTAGGTTGTGTTCAGAGACGTGATAGTAGGTTGTGTTCAAAGATGTGATAGTAGGTTGTGTTTAGAGACGTGATAGTAGGTGGTGTTCAGGGTTGTGATAGCAGGTTCCCTTCAGAGACTTGATAGCAGGATGCGTTCAGAGACGTGATAGCAGGATGCGTTCAGAGACATAATAACAGGATGTGTTCAGAGATGTGATAACAGGTAGTGTTCAGAGATGTGATAGCAGGTTGCGTTCAGAGACGTGATAGCAGGATGCGTTCAGAGACATCATAGCAGGATGCGTTCAGAGATGTGATAGCAGGTTGCATTCAGAGATGTGATAGCAGGTTGCGTTCAGAGACGTGACAGCAGGTTGCATCATAAATGGGATAGCAGGATGCGTTCAGAGACATGATAGCAGGTTGTGTTCAGAGACGTGATAGCAGATTGTGTTCAGAGATGTGATAACAGGTTGCGTTCAGATACATGATAGTAGGTTGCGTTCAGAGATGTGATAGCAGGTTGCGTTCAGAGACATAATAGCAGGATGCGTTCAGAGACATAATAGCAGGTTGTTTTCAGAGACATGATAGCAGGTTGTGTTCAGAGACATGATAGCAGGTTGTTTTCAGAGACATGATAGCAGGTTGTGTTCAGAGACATGATAGCAGGTTGTGTTCAGAGACATGATAGCAGGTTGTGTTCAGAGACATGATAGCAGGTTGTGTTCAGAGACATGATAGCAGGTTGTGTTCAGAGACATGATAGCAGGTTGTGTTCAGAGACATGATAGCAGGTTGTGTTCAGAGACATGATAGCAGGTTGTGTTCAGAGACATGATAGCAGGTTGTGTTCAGAGACATGATAGCAGGTTGTTTTCAGAGACATGATAGCAGGTTGTGTTCAGAGACATGATAGCAGGTTGTGTTCAGAGACATGATAGCAGGTTGTGTTCAGAGACATGATAGCAGGTTGTGTTCAGAGACATGATAGCAGGTTGTGTTCAGAGACATGATAGCAGGTTGTGTTCAGAGACATAATAGCAGGTTGTTTTCAGAGACATGATAGCAGGTTGTGTTCAGAGACATGATAGCAGGTTGTTTTCAGAGACATGATAGCAGGTTGTGTTCAGAGACATGATAGCAGGTTGTTTTCAGAGACATGATAGCAGGATGCGTTCAGAGACATGATAGCAGGTTGTTTTCAGAGACATGATAGCAGGTTGTGTTCAGAGACATGATAGCAGGTTGTGTTCAGAGACATGATAGCAGGTTGTTTTCAGAGACATGATAGCAGGTTGTGTTCAGAGACATGATAGCAGGTTGTTTTCAGAGACATGATAGCAGGTTGTGTTCAGAGACATAATAGCAGGTTGCGTTCAGAGATGTGATAGCAGGATGCATCCAGAAATGTGACAGCAGGTTGTTTTCAGAGACATGATAGCAGGTTGTGTTCAGAGACATGATAGCAGGTTGTTTTCAGAGACATGATAGCAGGTTGTGTTCAGAGACATGATAGCAGGTTGTGTTCAGAGATGTGATAGCAGGTTGTTTTCAGAGACATGATAGCAGGTTGTGTTCAGAGACATAATAGCAGGTTGCGTTCAGAGATGTGATAGCAGGATGCATCCAGAAATGTGACAGCAGGTTGTTTTCAGAGACATGATAGCAGGTTGTGTTCAGAGACATGATAGCAGGTTGTTTTCAGAGACATGATAGCAGGTTGTGTTCAGAGACATGATAGCAGGTTGTTTTCAGAGACATGATAGCAGGTTGTGTTCAGAGATATGATAGCAGGTTGTGTTCAGAGACATGATAGCAGGTTGTGTTCAGAGACATGATAGCAGGTTGTTTTCAGAGACATGATAGCAGGTTGTGTTCAGAGACATGATAGCAGGTTGTGTTCAGAGACATGATAGCAGGTTGTTTTCAGAGACATGATAGCAGGTTGTGTTCAGAGACATAATAGCAGGTTGCGTTCAGAGATGTGATAGCAGGATGCATCCAGAAATGTGACAGCAGGTTGTTTTCAGAGACATGATAGCAGGTTGTGTTCAGAGACATGATAGCAGGTTGTTTTCAGAGACATGATAGCAGGTTGTGTTCAGAGACATGATAGCAGGTTGTGTTCAGAGACATGATAGCAGGTTGTTTTCAGAGACATGATAGCAGGTTGTGTTCAGAGACATGATAGCAGGTTGTTTTCAGAGACATGATAGCAGGTTGTGTTCAGAGACATAATAGCAGGTTGCGTTCAGAGATGTGATAGCAGGATGCATCCAGAAATGTGACAGCAGGTTGTTTTCAGAGACATGATAGCAGGTTGTGTTCAGAGACATGATAGCAGGTTGTTTTCAGAGACATGATAGCAGGTTGTGTTCAGAGACATGATAGCAGGTTGTGTTCAGAGATGTGATAGCAGGTTGTTTTCAGAGACATGATAGCAGGTTGTGTTCAGAGACATAATAGCAGGTTGCGTTCAGAGATGTGATAGCAGGATGCATCCAGAAATGTGACAGCAGGTTGTTTTCAGAGACATGATAGCAGGTTGTGTTCAGAGACATGATAGCAGGTTGTTTTCAGAGACATGATAGCAGGTTGTGTTCAGAGACATGATAGCAGGTTGTTTTCAGAGACATGATAGCAGGTTGTGTTCAGAGACATGATAGCAGGTTGTGTTCAGAGACATGATAGCAGGTTGTGTTCAGAGACATGATAGCAGGTTGTGTTCAGAGACATGATAGCAGGTTGTGTTCAGAGACATGATAGCAGGTTGTGTTCAGAGACATGATAGCAGGTTGTGTTCAGAGACATGATAGCAGGTTGTGTTCAGAGACATGATAGCAGGTTGTGTTCAGAGACATGATAGCAGGTTGTTTTCAGAGACATGATAGCAGGTTGTGTTCAGAGACATGATAGCAGGTTGTGTTCAGAGACATGATAGCAGGTTGTGTTCAGAGACATGATAGCAGGTTGTGTTCAGAGACATGATAGCAGGTTGTGTTCAGAGACATGATAGCAGGTTGTGTTCAGAGACATAATAGCAGGTTGTTTTCAGAGACATGATAGCAGGTTGTGTTCAGAGACATGATAGCAGGTTGTTTTCAGAGACATGATAGCAGGTTGTGTTCAGAGACATGATAGCAGGTTGTTTTCAGAGACATGATAGCAGGATGCGTTCAGAGACATGATAGCAGGTTGTTTTCAGAGACATGATAGCAGGTTGTGTTCAGAGACATGATAGCAGGTTGTGTTCAGAGACATGATAGCAGGTTGTTTTCAGAGACATGATAGCAGGTTGTGTTCAGAGACATGATAGCAGGTTGTTTTCAGAGACATGATAGCAGGTTGTGTTCAGAGACATAATAGCAGGTTGCGTTCAGAGATGTGATAGCAGGATGCATCCAGAAATGTGACAGCAGGTTGTTTTCAGAGACATGATAGCAGGTTGTGTTCAGAGACATGATAGCAGGTTGTTTTCAGAGACATGATAGCAGGTTGTGTTCAGAGACATGATAGCAGGTTGTGTTCAGAGATGTGATAGCAAGTTGTTTTCAGAGACATGATAGCAGGTTGTGTTCAGAGACATAATAGCAGGTTGCGTTCAGAGATGTGATAGCAGGATGCATCCAGAAATGTGACAGCAGGTTGTTTTCAGAGACATGATAGCAGGTTGTGTTCAGAGACATGATAGCAGGTTGTTTTCAGAGACATGATAGCAGGTTGTGTTCAGAGACATGATAGCAGGTTGTTTTCAGAGACATGATAGCAGGTTGTGTTCAGAGACATAATAGCAGGTTGCGTTCAGAGATGTGATAGCAGGATGCATCCAGAAATGTGACAGCAGGTTGTTTTCAGAGACATGATAGCAGGTTGTGTTCAGAGACATGATAGCAGGTTGTTTTCAGAGACTTGATAGCAGGTTGTGTTCAGAGATGTGATAGCAGGTTGTGTTCAGAGATGTGATAGCAGGTTGCGTGCAGAGTGATGATAGCAGGTTGTGTTCAGAGACGTGATAGCAGATTGTGTTCAGAGATGTGATAGCAGGTTGCATTTAGAATTGGGATAGCAGGATGCGTTCAGAGACAGGATAGCAGGTTGTGTTCAGAGATGTGATAGCAGGTTGCATTCAGAATTGGGATAGCAGGATGCGTTCAGAGACATGATAGCAGGTTGTGTTCAGAGACATGATAGCAGGTTGCGTTCAGGGATGTGACAGCAGGTTGCATTCAGAATCGGGATAGCAGGATGCGTTCAGAGACATGATAGCAGGTTGTGTTCAGAGATGTGAAGCAGGACGTGTTCAGAGACATGATAGCAGGTGGCGTTCAGAGACATGATAGCAGGTGGCGTTCAGAGACATGATAGCAGGTTGCGTTCAGAGATGTGATAGCAGGTTGCGTTCAGATACATGATAGCAGGTTGCGTTCAGAGACATGATATTAGGTTGCGTTCAGAGATGTGATAGCAGGTTGCGTTCGTAAATGGGATAGCAGGATGCGTTCAGAGACACAATAGCAGGTTGCGTTCAGAGATGTGAAGCAGGACGTGTTCAGAGACATTATAGCAGGTTGCGTTCAGAGATGTGATAGCAGGTTGCGTTCAGAGACATAATAGCAGGTTGCATTCAGAGATGTGCTAGCAGGTTGCGTTCAGAGATGTGATAGCAGGTTGCGTTCAGAGACATAATAGCAGGTTGTGTTTAGAGACGTGATAGTAGGTAGTGTTCAGAGACGTGATAGTAGGTTGTGTTCAGAGACGTGATAGTAGGTTGTGTTCAAAGATGTGATAGTAGGTTGTGTTTAGAGACGTGATAGTAGGTGGTGTTCAGGGTTGTGATAGCAGGTTCCCTTCAGAGACTTGATAGCAGGATGCGTTCAGAGACGTGATAGCAGGATGCGTTCAGAGACATAATAACAGGATGTGTTCAGAGATGTGATAACAGGTAGTGTTCAGAGATGTGATAGCAGGTTGCGTTCAGAGACGTGATAGCAGGATGCGTTCAGAGACATCATAGCAGGATGCGTTCAGAGATGTGATAGCAGGTTGCATTCAGAGATGTGATAGCAGGTTGCGTTCAGAGACGTGACAGCAGGTTGCATCATAAATGGGATGGCAGGATGCGTTCAGAGACATGATAGCAGGTTGTGTTCAGAGACGTGATAGCAGATTGTGTTCAGAGATGTGATAACAGGTTGCGTTCAGATACATGATAGTAGGTTGCGTTCAGAGATGTGATAGCAGGTTGCGTTCAGAGACATAATAGCAGGATGCGTTCAGAGACATAATAGCAGGTTGTTTTCAGAGACATGATAGCAGGTTGTGTTCAGAGACATGATAGCAGGTTGTTTTCAGAGACATGATAGCAGGTTGTGTTCAGAGACATGATAGCAGGTTGTGTTCAGAGACATGATAGCAGGTTGTGTTCAGAGACATGATAGCAGGTTGTGTTCAGAGACATGATAGCAGGTTGTGTTCAGAGACATGATAGCAGGTTGTGTTCAGAGACATGATAGCAGGTTGTGTTCAGAGACATGATAGCAGGTTGTGTTCAGAGACATGATAGCAGGTTGTGTTCAGAGACATGATAGCAGGATGCGTTCAGAGACATAATAACAGGATGTGTTCAGAGATGTGATAACAGGTAGTGTTCAGAGATGTGATAGCAGGTTGCGTTCAGAGACGTGATAGCAGGATGCGTTCAGAGACATCATAGCAGGATGCGTTCAGAGATGTGATAGCAGGTTGCATTCAGAGATGTGATAGCAGGTTGCGTTCAGAGACGTGACAGCAGGTTGCATCATAAATGGGATGGCAGGATGCGTTCAGAGACATGATAGCAGGTTGTGTTCAGAGACGTGATAGCAGATTGTGTTCAGAGATGTGATAACAGGTTGCGTTCAGATACATGATAGTAGGTTGCGTTCAGAGATGTGATAGCAGGTTGCGTTCAGAGACATAATAGCAGGATGCGTTCAGAGACATAATAGCAGGTTGTTTTCAGAGACATGATAGCAGGTTGTGTTCAGAGACATGATAGCAGGTTGTTTTCAGAGACATGATAGCAGGTTGTGTTCAGAGACATGATAGCAGGTTGTGTTCAGAGACATGATAGCAGGTTGTGTTCAGAGACATGATAGCAGGTTGTGTTCAGAGACATGATAGCAGGTTGTGTTCAGAGACATGATAGCAGGTTGTGTTCAGAGACATGATAGCAGGTTGTGTTCAGAGACATGATAGCAGGTTGTGTTCAGAGACATGATAGCAGGTTGTGTTCAGAGACATGATAGCAGGTTGTTTTCAGAGACATGATAGCAGGTTGTGTTCAGAGACATGATAGCAGGTTGTGTTCAGAGACATGATAGCAGGTTGTGTTCAGAGACATGATAGCAGGTTGTGTTCAGAGACATGATAGCAGGTTGTGTTCAGAGACATGATAGCAGGTTGTGTTCAGAGACATAATAGCAGGTTGTTTTCAGAGACATGATAGCAGGTTGTGTTCAGAGACATGATAGCAGGTTGTTTTCAGAGACATGATAGCAGGTTGTGTTCAGAGACATGATAGCAGGTTGTGTTCAGAGACATGATAGCAGGTTGTTTTCAGAGACATGATAGCAGGTTGTGTTCAGAGACATAATAGCAGGTTGCGTTCAGAGATGTGATAGCAGGATGCATCCAGAAATGTGACAGCAGGTTGTTTTCAGAGACATGATAGCAGGTTGTGTTCAGAGACATGATAGCAGGTTGTTTTCAGAGACATGATAGCAGGTTGTGTTCAGAGACATGATAGCAGGTTGTGTTCAGAGATGTGATAGCAGGTTGTTTTCAGAGACATGATAGCAGGTTGTGTTCAGAGACATAATAGCAGGTTGCGTTCAGAGATGTGATAGCAGGATGCATCCAGAAATGTGACAGCAGGTTGTTTTCAGAGACATGATAGCAGGTTGTGTTCAGAGACATGATAGCAGGTTGTTTTCAGAGACATGATAGCAGGTTGTGTTCAGAGACATGATAGCAGGTTGTTTTCAGAGACATGATAGCAGGTTGTGTTCAGAGACATAATAGCAGGTTGCGTTCAGAGATGTGATAGCAGGATGCATCCAGAAATGTGACAGCAGGTTGTTTTCAGAGACATGATAGCAGGTTGTGTTCAGAGACATGATAGCAGGTTGTTTTCAGAGACATGATAGCAGGTTGTGTTCAGAGACATGATAGCAGGTTGTGTTCAGAGATGTGATAGCAGGTTGTGTTCAGAGATGTGATAGCAGGTTGTGTTCAGAGACATGATAGCAGGTTGTTTTCAGAGACATGATAGCAGGTTGTGTTCAGAGATGTGATAGCAGGTTGTGTTCAGAGATGTGATAGCAGGTTGTGTTCAGAGACATGATAGCAGGTTGTGTTCAGAGACATGATAGCAGGTTGTGTTCAGAGACATGATAGCAGGTTGTGTTCAGAGACATGATAGCAGGTTGTGTTCAGAGACATGATAGCAGGTTGTTTTCAGAGACATGATAGCAGGTTGTGTTCAGAGATGTGATAGCAGGTTGTGTTCAGAGATGTGATAGCAGGTTGTGTTCAGAGATGTGATAGCAGGTTGTGTTCAGAGATGTGATAGCAGGTTGTGTTCAGAGATGTGATAGTAGGTTGTGTTCAGAGATGTGATAGCAGGTTGTGTTCAGAGATGTGATAGCAGGTTGTGTTCAGAGATGTGATAGCAGGTTGTGTTCAGAGATGTGATAGCAGGTTGTGTTCAGAGATGTGATAGCAGGTTGTGTTCAGAGATGTGATAGCAGGTTGTGTTCAGAGATGTGATAGCAGGTTGCGTGCAGAGTGATGATAGCAGGTTGTGTTCAGAGACGTGATAGCAGATTGTGTTCAGAGATGTGATAGCAGGTTGCATTTAGAATTGGGATAGCAGGATGCGTTCAGAGACAGGATAGCAGGTTGTGTTCAGAGATGTGATAGCAGGTTGCATTCAGAATTGGGATAGCAGGATGCGTTCAGAGACATGATAGCAGGTTGTGTTCAGAGACATGATAGCAGGTTGCGTTCAGGGATGTGACAGCAGGTTGCATTCAGAATCGGGATAGCAGGATGCGTTCAGAGACATGATAGCAGGTTGTGTTCAGAGATGTGAAGCAGGACGTGTTCAGAGACATGATAGCAGGTGGCGTTCAGAGACATGATAGCAGGTGGCGTTCAGAGACATGATAGCAGGTTGCGTTCAGAGATGTGATAGCAGGTTGCGTTCAGATACATGATAGCAGGTTGCGTTCAGAGACATGATATTAGGTTGCGTTCAGAGATGTGATAGCAGGTTGCGTTCGTAAATGGGATAGCAGGATGCGTTCAGAGACACAATAGCAGGTTGCGTTCAGAGATGTGAAGCAGGACGTGTTCAGAGACATTATAGCAGGTTGCGTTCAGAGATGTGATAGCAGGTTGCGTTCAGAGACATAATAGCAGGTTGCATTCAGAGATGTGCTAGCAGGTTGCGTTCAGAGATGTGATAGCAGGTTGCGTTCAGAGACATAATAGCAGGTTGCGTTCAGAGATGTGATAGCAGGTTGCGTTCAGAGATGTGATAGCAGGTTGCGTTCAGAGATGTGATAACAGGTTGCGTTCAGAGATGTGATAGCAGGTTGCGTTCAGAGATGTGATAGCAGGTTGCATGCAGAGACATGATAGCAGATTGCGTGCAGAGACATGATAGCAGATTGCGTTCAGAGACATGATAGCAGATTGTGTTCAGAGACATGATAGCAAGTTGCGTTCAGAGATGTGATAGCAGGTTGCATGCAGAAATGGGATAGCAGGATGCGTTCAGAGACACAATAGCAGGTTTCGTTCAGAGATGTGAAGCAGGACGTGTTCAGAGACATGATAGCAGGTTGCGTTCAGAGATATGATAGCAGGTTGCATTCAGAGATATGATAGCAGGTTGCGTTCAGAGATGTGATAGCAGGTTGCGTTCAGAGACATGATAGCAGGTTGCGTTCAGAGACATGATAGCAGGTTGCGTTCAGCAACATGATAGCAGGTTGCGTTCATAGATGTGATAGCAGGTTGCGTTCAGAGACATGATCGCAGGTTGCGTTCAGAGATGTGATAGCAGGTTGCGCTCAGAGACATGATAGCAGGTTGCGTTCAGAATCATGATAGCAGATTGTGTTCAGAGATGTGATAGCAGGTTGCATTTAGAATTGGGATAGCAGGATGCGTTCAGAGACAGGATAGCAGGTTGTGTTCAGAGATGTGATAGCAGGTTGCATTCAGAATTGGGATAGCAGGATGCGTTCAGAGACATGATAGCAGGTTGTGTTCAGAGACATGATAGCAGGTTGCGTTCAGGGATGTGACAGCAGGTTGCATTCAGAATCGGGATAGCAGGATGCGTTCAGAGACATGATAGCAGGTTGTGTTCAGAGATGTGAAGCAGGACGTGTTCAGAGACATGATAGCAGGTGGCGTTCAGAGACATGATAGCAGGTGGCGTTCAGAGACATGATAGCAGGTTGCGTTCAGAGATGTGATAGCAGGTTGCGTTCAGATACATGATAGCAGGTTGCGTTCAGAGACATGATATTAGGTTGCGTTCAGAGATGTGATAGCAGGTTGCGTTCGTAAATGGGATAGCAGGATGCGTTCAGAGACACAATAGCAGGTTGCGTTCAGAGATGTGAAGCAGGACGTGTTCAGAGACATTATAGCAGGTTGCGTTCAGAGATGTGATAGCAGGTTGCGTTCAGAGACATAATAGCAGGTTGCATTCAGAGATGTGCTAGCAGGTTGCGTTCAGAGATGTGATAGCAGGTTGCGTTCAGAGACATAATAGCAGGTTGCGTTCAGAGATGTGATAGCAGGTTGCGTTCAGAGATGTGATAGCAGGTTGCGTTCAGAGATGTGATAACAGGTTGCGTTCAGAGATGTGATAGCAGGTTGCGTTCAGAGATGTGATAGCAGGTTGCATGCAGAGACATGATAGCAGATTGCGTGCAGAGACATGATAGCAGATTGCGTTCAGAGACATGATAGCAGATTGTGTTCAGAGACATGATAGCAAGTTGCGTTCAGAGATGTGATAGCAGGTTGCATGCAGAAATGGGATAGCAGGATGCGTTCAGAGACACAATAGCAGGTTTCGTTCAGAGATGTGAAGCAGGACGTGTTCAGAGACATGATAGCAGGTTGCGTTCAGAGATATGATAGCAGGTTGCATTCAGAGATATGATAGCAGGTTGCGTTCAGAGATGTGATAGCAGGTTGCGTTCAGAGACATGATAGCAGGTTGCGTTCAGAGACATGATAGCAGGTTGCGTTCAGCAACATGATAGCAGGTTGCGTTCATAGATGTGATAGCAGGTTGCGTTCAGAGACATGATCGCAGGTTGCGTTCAGAGATGTGATAGCAGGTTGCGCTCAGAGACATGATAGCAGGTTGCGTTCAGAATCATGATAGCAGGTTGCATTCAGAGATATGATAGCAGGTTGCGCTCAGAGACATGATAGCAGGTTCCGTTCAGAGATGTGAAGCAGGACGCGTTCAGAGATGTGATAGCAGGTTCTGTTCAGAGATGTGATAGCAGGTTCTGTTCAGAGATGTGATAGCAGGTTGCGTTCAGAGATGTGATAGCAGGTTGCGTTCAGAGACACCAGTGTTTGTGTTGTGGATTTTTTCTCTCTCTGGACTGGCAGTGCCAGCGAACTTTGATTTGTTTTGGGATTTAAGGATTTTGGGTGTCTGTTTCATCTTTTGTTACTGTGACAACAGAGGATGTTTGGGTAGTAGGGATGGGGAGGGAATGTGGATGGTAAACCATGTCATTTTGGGAACATGAATGTGAATGTTGTTTATTACATGCTGCTACGCATGGATTGATGTGAACATGCTTGATTATGCAGAAGGAGAAATCACAGTGGGGATAAGAGATTGGATCTTTCCCCAGTGTGTGTGTGTGTGTGTGTGTGTGTGTGTGTGTGTGTGTGTGTGTGTGTGTGTGTGTGTGTGTGTGTGTGTGTGTGTGTGTGTGTGTGTGTGTGTGTGTGTGTGCCTGTGCTCATGCTGGCCTGCGTGAGTGTATGTGTATGAATATTTGCATTTGTGTGTGCATGTACTTCCGTTCAGACCATGTCTACCATGTCTATGTGTGTAATGTACTGTATGTGTGTGATATATGTATGTGTGTAATATACTGCAGGTGTGTAATATACTGTATGTGTGTAATATATGTATGTGTGTAATATACTGTATGTGTGTAATATACATGTATGTGTGTAATATACTGTATGTTGTAATATACTGTATGTGTGTAATATCCTGTATGTTGTAATATACTGTATGTGTGTAATATCCTGTATGTTGTAATATACTGTATGTGTGTAATATACTGTATTTGTGTAATATACTGTATGTGTGTAATATCCTGTATGTTGTAATATACTGTATGTGTGTAATATACATGTATGTGTGTAATATACTGTATGTGTGTAATATCCTGTATGTTGTAATATACTGTATGTGTGTAATATCCTGTATGTTGTAATATACTGTATGTGTGTAATATACTGTATGTGTGTAATATCCTGTATGCTGTAATATACTGTTTGTTGTAATATACTGTATGTGTGTAATATCCTGTATGCTGTAATATACTGTTTGTTGTAATATACTGTATGTGTGTAATATCCTGTATGCTGTAATATACTGTTTGTTGTAATATACTGTATGTGTGTAATATCCTGTATGCTGTAATATACTGTTTGTTGTAATATACTGTATGTGTGTAATATCCTGTATGCTGTAATATACTGTATGTGTGTAATATCCTGTATGCTGTAATATACTGTTTGTTGTAATATACTGTATGTGTGTAATATCCTGTATGTTGTAATATCCTGTATGCTGTAATATACTGTATGTGTGTAATATCCTGTATGTTGTAATATACTGTATGTGTGTAATATCCTGTATGCTGTAATATACTGTTTGTTGTAATATACTGTATGTGTGTAATATCCTGTATGCTGTAATATACTGTTTGTTGTAATATACTGTATGTGTGTAATATCCTGTATGCTGTAATATACTGTTTGTTGTAATATACTGTATGTGTGTAATATCCTGTTTGTTGTAATATACTGTATGTGTGTAATATCCTGTATGCTGTAATATACTGTTTGTTGTAATATACTGTATGTGTGTAATATCCTGTATGCTGTAATATACTGTATGTGTGTAATATCCTGTATGCTGTAATATCCTGTATGCTGTAATATACTGTTTGTTGTAATATACTGTATGTGTGTAATATCCTGTATGCTGTAATATACTGTTTGTTGTAATATACTGTATGTGTGTAATATCCTGTATGTGTGTAATATCCTGTATGCTGTAATATACTGTTTGTTGTAATATACTGTATGTGTGTAATATCCTGTATGCTGTAATATACTGTTTGTTGTAATATACTGTATGTGTGTAATATCCTGTATGCTGTAATATACTGTTTGTTGTAATATACTGTATGTGTGTAATATCCTGTATGCTGTAATATACTGTTTGTTGTAATATACTGTATGTGTGTAATATCCTGTATGTTGTAATATACTGTATGTGTGTAATATCCTGTATGCTGTAATATACTGTTTGTTGTAATATACTGTATGTGTGTAATATCCTGTATGCTGTAATATACTGTTTGTTGTAATATACTGTATGTGTGTAATATCCTGTATGCTGTAATATACTGTTTGCTGTAATATACTGTTTGTTGTAATATACTGTATGTGTGTAATATCCTGTATGCTGTAATATACTGTTTGTTGTAATATACTGTATGTGTGTAACATACTGTATGTGTGTGGGGGGTTGAAAGAGATAAAAACACTGTGCTCTTAGCAGAAAAGACAAGAGGATGTGATGTGATGAGAGTTCGATCCAGAGCCCTAACCCGGTAAATGAGAAGACCCGTATCTCCACTCTCCATCTGGTAATGAATAATGCTTTATTGCCAAAAAAGAAGAAACTCTAAGCACTTAAGAGATTGTAACACACATAAATTCACTCATGCATGCATACATGCACTTACATACACATGGCCACACAGGCACGCACACACAGAGAAAGACAAATTCACACACACGTGCACAAACACGTACACACACACACACACAGACACACACACACACACATACACACACACACACACACACACACACACACACATACACACACACACACACACACACACACACACACACATACACACACACACACAAGAAAGCTTTTCGTGACCATAAACCATATTTTCCTACCCACAAAGCACCACTGCTACAGGAAATGACATTTTGACATTTTGTTTTTTTTTTTACTCCAGAAACAGACGAACAACCACTTACAGACACACAAACAATACTACATCTGATCTGCCCAGACCCGCATGCTCACACCCCCATCCCTAGTGCCTGCATTATTGTTGTACAAACGTGTTTTTCTTCGGTCGCTCATGCTTGTCACGTTCTGACCTTTATTTCCTTTGTTTTGTCTTTATTTAGTATGGTCAGGGCGTGAGTTGGGGTGGGCAGTCTATGTGTGTTTTTCTATGTTGGGGTTTTGAGTTCAGCCTAGTATGGTTCTCAATCAGAGGCAGGTGTTGTTGTAGCCTGGGTTTCACTTTTGAGTTGTGAGTGTTTGTTTCCGTGTGAGTGTTTGTTGCCACACGGTACTGTTTCGGTTTTCGTTCATGTTCACGTTTATTGTTTTGTATTTCATAGTGTTCAGTTTATGTCTTAAAATAAACGTTATGGACATTTACCACGCTGCGCATTGGTCCTCCGATCCTTCTCGCTACTCCTCCTCAGAAGAGGAGGAAGAATGCCGTTACAGAAACACCCATCACCAGAGGACCAAGGAGCGTGGTAACAGGCAGCAACAGCAGGAGAGGCAGCGATACCTGGAGAGATGGACTTGGGAGGAGATTCTGGACGGCAAAGGACCCTGGACTCAGGGTCCAGGGGAATATCGCCGTCCCAAAGCAGAGCTGGAGGTAGCGAAAGCAGAGAGGCGCCGGTATGAGGAGGCAGCGCGGCTGCGCGGCTGGAAGCCCGAGAGGCAGCCCCAAGAATTTATTGGGGGGAGGCACACGGGGAGTATGGCGAAGCCAGGTAGGAGACCTGCGCCAACTTCCCGTGCTTACCGGAGAGCGAGAGGAACTAGGCAGGCATCGTGTTATGCGGTGTAGCGCACGGTGTCCCCGGTGCGTGTGCATAGCCCGGTGCGGTACATTCCAGCTCCTCGTATCGGCCGGGCTAGAGTGGGCATCGAGCCAGGTGCCATGAAGCCGGCTTTACGCATCTGGTCTCCAGTGCGTCTCCTTGGGCCGGCGTACATGGCACCAGCCTTATGCATGGTGTCCCCGGTTCGCCAGCACAGCCCAGTGCGGGCTATTCCACCTCGCCGCACTGGCCTGGCTACGGGGAGCATTCAACCAGGTAAGGTTGGGCAGGCTCGGTGCTCAAGAGCTCCAGTGAGCCTGCGCGGTACGGTCTATCCGGTGTCACCTCCACGCACCAACCCTCCGGTGGCAGGCCCACCGCACCAGGCTGTCTATCTGTCTTCTCCCTACAGGTGCTCCAGCCTGTCCAGCGCTGCCAGAGCATTCCTGTCTGTCCTGAGCCGCTAGAGTCTCCCGTCTGTCCTGAGCCCCCAGAGTCTCCCGTCTGTCCTGAGCCGCCAGAGTCTCCCGTCTGTCCTGAGCCGCCAGAGCCGCCAGTCTGTCCTGAGCCGCCAGTCTGTCAGGAGCCGCAAGAGCCGCCAGTCTGTCAGGAGCCACCAGAGCCGGCATTCAGACAGGAGCCGCCAGAGCCGCCAGTCAGCCAGGAGCCGCCAGAGCCGCCAGTCAGCCAATCTCAACTGAGATTCCCTCAAGGTTGCTCTGATGTCCAAAATATTTAAAATAGAAATGTTGCGATATGTAACTTTTGATTTGCATGTGTTTGACATGGTCACTTCAAAATTGCTTTTTAATTTTGTCATGGATACAGTTGAAGTCAGAAGTTTACATACACTTAAAAAGTCATTCAAACTTGTTTTTCAACCACTCCATGTCTTGTTAACAAATTATAGTTTTGGCAAGTCAGTTAGGACATCCACATTGTGCATGACACAAGTAATTTTTCCAACAATTGTTTACAGACAGATTATTTCCGTATAACTCACTGTATCACAATTCCAGTAGGTGAGTTTACATACACTAAGTTGACTGTGCCTTTAAACAGCTTGGAAAATTCCAGAAAAAGATGGCATGACTTTAGAAGCTTCGGATAGGCTAATTGACATCATTTGAGTCAATTGGAGGTGTGCCCTGCAGATGTATTTCAAGGCCTACCTTCATACTCAGTGCCTCTATAATTGACATCATGGGAAAATCAAAAGAAATCATTCAAGACCTCAGAAAATAAAATTTAGACCTCTGCAAGTCTGGTTCATCCTTGGGAGCAATTTCCAAATGCCTGAAGGTACCACGCTCATCTGTACAAACAATAGTATGCAAGTATAAACACCATGAGACCACGCAGCCATCATACCGCTCAGGAAGGAGACGCGTTCTGTTTCCTAGAGATGAACGTACTTTGGTGCGAAAAGTGCAAATAAATCTCAGAACAACAGTAAAGCACCTTGTGAAGACGCTGGAGGAAACAGGTACAAAAGTATCTATATCCACAGTAAAATGAGTCCTATATCGACATAACCTGAAAGGCTGCTCAGCAAGGAATAAGCCACTGCTCCAAAACCGCCATAAAAAAGCCAGACTACGGTTTGCAACTGCACATGGGGACAAAGATCGTACTTTTTGGAGAAATGTCCTCTGGTCTGATGAAACAAAAATAGAACTGTTTGGCCATAATGACCATCATTATGTTTTGAGGAAAAAGGGGGAGGCTTGCAAGCCGAAGGACACCATCCCAACCGTGAAGCATGGGGGTGGCAGCATCATGTTGTGGGGGTGCTTTGCTGCAGGAGGGACTGGTGCACTTTACAAAATAGATGGCATCATGAGGATGGACAATTATGTGGATATATTGAAGCAACATCTCAAGACATCAGTCAGGAAGTTAAAGCTTGGTCACAAATTGGTCTTCCAAATGGACAATGACCCCAAGCATACTTCCAAAGTTGTGTCAAAATGGCTTGAGGACAAAAAAAGTAAATGTATTGGAGTGGTCATCACAAAGCCCTGACCTCATTCCTATAGAAAATGTGTGGGCAGAACTGAAAAAGCGTGTGCGAGCAAGGAGGCCTACAAACCTGACTCAGTTACTCCAGCTCTGTCAGGAGGAATGGGCCAAAATTCACTCAACTTGTGGAAGGCTACCCAAAACGTTTGACCCAAGTTAAACCATTTAAAGGCAATGCTACCAAATACTAATTGTGTGTATGTAATCTTCTGACCCACTGGGAATGTGATGAAAGAAATAAAAGCTGAAATAAATAATTCTCTCTACTATTATTCTGACATTTCACATTATTAAAATAAAGTGGTAACTGACCTAAGACAGGGATTTTTTACTCTGATTAAATGTCAGGAATTGTGAAAAACTGGGTTTAAATGTATTTGGCTAAGGTGTATGTAAACTTCCGACTTCAACTGTATCTGTATTTCCTGTTACCAAGTAATTTACAGTTTCTATGCCTTTAGATGGAGGGAAAATTGGAGCATAACTAACGAAATTACAGCTAACAAAACATTTACGCTTAATCCTTTAGTTTTCCATGTGAACCAATTTACCGGAAGGTTGCAAGTTCAAATCCCCAAGCTGACAAGGTACAAATCTGTCGTTCTGCCCCTGAACAGGCAGTTAACCCACTGTTCCTAGGCCATCATTGAAAATAAGAATTTGTTCTTTAACTGACTTGCCTAGTTAAATAAAGGTAAAATAAAATCGGTGAATTCGGAAAAGCTATCCGAGGATTGTTCCATAACATTGTGTTTTTAGGGAGTGATGTTGGTTCTTGTACAATACCTTTCATTTTCTTCTTTATCGTTATAGTGTTCTTCACTATGAAGTTGTTAATGTTCTTAGCTTTATGCTTTGAAAATCAACACATCAAATATTCTGGGGATGAGCATGCACATGTTCCTATTTAGTGCATTTAACTATTTGTTGCAAGTAAAAGCCTTGGGCAGCGAGTTGACATAATTCCCTGTCTGGAAGGTTAAAACAACCCTCAGACTTAGGAAGACGTAAAACTTTCCTTTTTAACCTATGAGTTTTATTTGCCCCATATAAAGTCTGTTATGACCGAGTATACATTTTTAAAGAATGTCTTGGGTGGGGGAATTGGTATTACCAAAAGCAAATGCATAAACTTTGGCAGCCATGCCATTCTAAAGACGTTTATTCTTCCTTTAAGATATTTGTTGTTTGTTGTCACTTATTAAGCATCCTAAGTATTTCATTTTTGTTGTGGTCCACATAAAGGATCACTGTAGATTGAGTTATTCTTTTCTCTTTTTCCTATTGCCATTATTTTGGGAGTTTTCCACATTCATTTAATATCCTGATATTTTGTAGTATTCTGAAAATATTTATAGAAAGGGGGCATTGAGTTTTTAATATTGGCCAGGTATATCAGGAGATCATTAGTTTATCTTCATGTTTATCGATACGGATAACTGTTATGTTTGTGTCTAATTATTTCTGCAAGCGGTTCAATTGCCAGTGCAAACAGGAGGGGGTAGAGGGGACATCCATGACCTGTTCCCCTTTCTAAGGCAATTTCATCAGATAACGTATTATCTGCATATATTATCATTTTAGTACTGTAACGAGCGTCGTCGTAGGTGGAAGGAGGTGAGGACCAAGGTGCAGCGTGGTAAGTGTCCATATTCTTTAATAAAGTACTTGAACACTGAAACAATAAATAAAACAACAAACGAACAGTCCTGAATGGTGCTGGAAAAACACTGAACAGAAAATAAACACCCACGAAACCCAGGTGGAAAAAGGCTACCTGAGTATGATTCTCAATCAGAGACAACTAACGACACCTGCCTCTGATTGAGAACCATACTAGGCCGAACACAAAAACCAACATAGAAAAACAAACATAGACTGCCCACCCCAACTCACGCCCTTCCAGATTTTCCTGGTTTTAATTTAACTGAAATAACTGTCTGATGCATGGAACTAGGAAGTATTGAATTGAGTGACGTGTGTTGCCATTTGTGTAAATAGGGGGGCTACTTTGTCCCAAAACGTTGAACATAATTATATGGGAAAGCCATAAAAGACCTTTGTTTTTAGTGATTATTTTTTGTCTGCTTATAATTTCTTCAGGGTTGTTGAGTCTAAGAAGGCTATAGGATCCGTCCAACTGTTGTTTAATTGTGATTTGTATACATTTTCATAGAAACTTTTAAAATGATCATTAATTGCGTTGTTGTTTCTAATTACTGCTTTTGTATCTTTATCTTAAGAAATGTACTGGTTTAGAATGTGTTTGTTTTGCCATCAATAAGTAGTGTGCTTT
>NC_143034.1:23132500-23152500 GCF_057628025.1 Oncorhynchus mykiss | reverse complement strand
CTGATTAACTAATAAAATAATCACATTCATATTCATAACTGAAGAATTGCAATGCTGGGCTGATTCATCAGAGTCATTTATTCATCAAAGAGTCATTTGCCAGCACTGCTCTGTTGGATTGGCTCATCAAATAATCATATTGGTCTGAAATACACCTCTGGATCGTTTAATCAGTCTGGATCAGAGTCGTACACACACAGGCATGCACGTACGCACAGACACACAGGGCGGACACATGCACACACACAGGCATGCACGTACGCACAGACACACAGGGCGGACGCATGCACACACACAGGCATGCACGTACGCACAGACACACAGGGCGGACACAGGCACACACACACAGGCATGCACGTATGCACAGACACACAGGGCGGTCACAGGCACACACACACACAGGCATGCACGTACGCACAGACACACAGGGCGGACACAGGCACACACACAGGCATGCACATACGCACAGACACACAGGGCGGACACAGGCACACACACACACATGCACTTACACATACAAACTGTTTGCTAGTCTGCTGCATGGAATTGTCTGGGCTTTCTAATAGTCATGCAAGTGACTCAGTGCTGGGGGGGGATTGTAGCTAACAATCTTAATCTGGTTGGACAACAGGAGCGCCGATGTCCAGTGGCTATGGGCTAAGGACAGGGGGACCTTGACTGTGTGTGTGTGTGTGTGTGTGTGTGTGTGTGTGTGTGTGTGTGTGTGTGTGTGTGTGTGTGTGTGTGTGTGTGTGTGTGTGTGTGTGTGTGAGAGACTGACTCTGAGTAGGCGGCTTCCTCACACACTGGCTTGGCTTATTGTGTGACTACTGTACCCAGCTATGGTAGAGAGGGAGGGTGGTGCCACTAGCCTGGAACGAGACAAATAAGGAGCTCAGAGACAATCTCAGACAGACAAGTTGTGCAGACTAAATACTGAGACTTCGCTATTCAGAGGCTGACATCAAAACATAACCGACACAATATCTAGGAGGAAGGCCAAACCTGTGTAATAAACAATGAGAGAGAGATCTGAGAGAGAGAGAGAGAGAGATCTGAGAGTCAAGGCAAGAAGGGCATTCTATGCCATCATAATGAACATAAATTTCAACATACCAATTAGGATCTGGCTAAAAATACTTGAGTCAGTCATAGAGCCCATTGCCCTTTACGGTTGTGAGGTCTGGGGTCCGCTCACCAACCAAGACTACACCAAATTGAGACTCTGCATACAGAATTCTGCAAAAAATATCCTCTGTGTACAACGTAGAACACCAAATAATGCATGCAGAGCAGAATTAGGCCGATACCCACTAATTATCAAAATCCAGAAAAGAGCTGTTAAATTCTACAACCACCTAAAAGGAAGCGATTCCCAAACCTTCCATAACAAAGCCATCACCTACAGAGAGATGAACCTGGAGAAGAGTCCCCTAAGCAAGCTGGCCCTGGGGCTCTGTTCACAAACACAAACACACCCACAGAGCCCCAGGACAGCAAAACAATTAGACCCAACCAAATCATGAGAAAACAAAAAGATTATTACTTGACACATTGGAAAGAATTAACAAAAAAACTGAGCAAACTAGAATGCTATTTGGCCCTAAACAGAGAGTACACATTGGCAGAATACCTGTCCACTGTGACTGACCCAAACTTAAGGAAAGCTTTGACTATGTACAGACTTAGTGAGCATAGCCTTGCTATTGAGAAAGGCCGCCGTAGACAGACCTGGCTCTCAAGAGAAGACAGGCTATATGCACACTGCCCACAAAATATGGTGGAAACTGAGCACTTCCTAACCTCCTGTCCAACGTATGACCATATTAGAGATACATATTTCCCTCAGATTACACAGATCCACAAATAATTCGAAAACAAATCCAATTTTGATAAACTCCCATATCTACTGGGTGAAATTCCACAGTGTGCCATCACAGCAGTAAGATTTGTGACCTGTTGCCACAAGAAAAGGGCAACAAGTGAAGAACAAACACCATTGTAAATAAAACCCATAATGGATTGTATTTACTGGATAACCATGCTTATTTATTTTCCCTTGTATACTTTAACCATTTGTACATTGTCACAACACTGTATATATACATGTATAATATGACATTTGTAATGTCTTTATTGTTTTGAAACTTCTGTATGTGTAATGTTTACTGTTAATTTGTATTGTTTATTTCACTTTTGTATATTATCTACCTCACTTGCTTTGGCAATGTTAACACATGTTTCCCATGCCAATAAATCCCCTTGAATTGAGAGAGAGAGAGAGAGAGAGAGAGAGAGAGAGAGAGCGAGAGAGAGAGAGAGAGAGAGAGAGAGAAAGAACAAATCCTGGGTCAAAAAGAGCCTACAGTCGGGGCCTCCCAGGTGGCGCAGTGGTTAAGGGCGCTGTACTGCAGCGCCAGCTGTGCCATCAGAGTCCCTTGGTTCGCGCCCAGGCTCTGTCGTAACCGGCCACGACCGGGTGGTCTGTGGGGCGACGCACAATTGGCCTAGCGTCACCCGGGTTAGGGAGGGCTTGGTCGGTCCTTGTCTCATCGCGCACCAGCGACTCCTGTGGCGGGCTGGGCGCAGTGTGCGCTAACCAGGGTGGCCAGGTGCACAGTGTTTCCTCCGGCGCATTGGTGCGGCTGGCTTCCGGGTTGGATGCGTGCTGTGTTAAGAAGCAGTGCGGCTTGGTTGGGTTGTGTATCGGAGGACGCATGACTTTCAACCTTCGTCTCTCCCGAGCCCGTACGGGAGTTGTAGCGATGAGACAAGATAGTAGCTACTACAACAATTGGATACCACGAAATTGGGGAGAGAAAGGGGTAAAATTCAAAAAAAAAAAAGAGTCAGTCAGTCAGTTAGCCATCCACCAGTACGCCATCTAACCAGCCATCCATCCAACCAGTACGCCATCCACCAGTACGCCATCTAACCAGCCATCCATCCAACCAGTACGCCATCTAACCAGCCATCCATCCAACCAGTACGCCATCCACCAGTACGCCATCTAACCAGCCATCCATCCAACCAGTACGCCATCCACCAGTACGCCATCTAACCAGCCATCCATCCAACCAGTACGCCATCCACCAGTACGCCATCTAACCAGCCATCCATCCAACCAGTACGCCATCCACCAGTACGCCATCTAACCAGCCATCCATCCAACCAGTACGCCATCCACCAGTACGCCATCTAACCAGCACGCCATCCATCCAACCAGTACGCCATCCAACCAGTAGGCCGTCCAACCAGTACGCCATCCAACCAGTACACCATCCAACCAGTACGCTATCTAACCAGTACGCCATCCAACCAGTACGCCATCCAACCAGTTCGCCATCCAACCAGTTCGCCATCCAACCAGTTCGCCATCCAACCAGTTTGCCATCCAACCAGTTCGCAATCCAACCAGTACGCCATCCAACCAGTACGCCATCCAACCAGTAAGTCATCCAACCAGTTTCGCCAATCCTTTGGTTTGTTGGGAGAGATACAGACAGACAGACAGACAGACAGACAGACAGACAGACAGACAGACAGAAAAGATCAGGAGAAAGGAATAAAGTATTAGTCAGAGAGAACAGCAGTCAGTCAACCATCCAGCCTATCCTGTAGTCTGTACCAGTCAGTCAACCATCCAGTCTATCCTGTAGTCTGCACCAGTCAGTCGACCATCCAGCCTGTCCTGTAGTCTGTACCAGTCAGTCAACCATCCAGCCTATCTTGTAGTCTGTACCAGTCAGTCAGTCAGCCATCCAGCCTGTCCTGTAGTCTGTACCAGTCAGTCAACCATCCAGCCTGTCCTGTAGTCTGTACCAGTCAGTCAGTAAGTTAACCAACTCTCCAGCCTGTCCTGTAGACTGTATAGTCTGGGCTGACTTCCAGTAGAACAGCAGAAAGCCTCCACTAGACGTCAGGAGCCTGGTGTTTGGTTTATAGCAGTTAAAGCACTGTTTATCTAGTGTGGATGAGAGACGCTTGACCCCCACACACACCTGTTCCCTCCTCACCACCCGGCATTAGACACCTGCAATTAACTAATGATAGATCCATGGCCCTGCTCTGGAACTGAGCCTGACGCATACATATTGTTATTGGAGCAGAACAGAGTCTGTGTAGAGTGGTGTATGTTTGTGTGGGTTTTGGGGGATGTAGGTTCGGGGTTCTGTGTGTGTGTGTGTGCATGTGTGTGCTTGCTAGTGTGTGCTTGCGAGTGTGTGTAGTTGCCAGTGTGTGTCTGTGTGTGTGTGCGTGCGAGTGTGTGCCCAGCTTCAGGCATGGGGGAGACTCAGTCAGGGTTACAATAGTAGAATACACAAGGTGCAATTCCGAAAAGTGGTTGTGCATCAACAGTTTTCATTTTGTTATGTCACTCAATTGTCACTCACTAACATTTTTTAGATGAGTAAATTAGTCTAAATTAATCTAAACTTGTAGTAATCATGGCCTTCAGGGGGGCCGACTCCATTCCGACTCCATTCCATTCCCTTACTGAGCGGACAAAAGTTAACCTACAATAAAACAGATAGAGACAATGTGAAAGTTAGGAAGTGGAGGAGGAGGTGGAGGAAGAGGAGGAGGAGGAGAAGGAGAATATAACACGATTAATTCCCAATTTATTTAAGAGGAAAGTAGGAATCATAGAAGCTTGTTATTGATTTGAAGACAAGAAGGTTGGAAACACTATTAGTGTTTAATGCTGAATACCAGGCATGTATCTCAAATGGCACCCTATTCCCTAAATAGTGCACTAAAAGTACAAAAAGTAGTGCACTATATAGGGAATAGGGCGCCATTTGAGACGCAAGCCCTGTGGTAACAGGAATGAGAAATGTCTAGTTCCACGCCACCTCCTCGACACTATCTACAGATATCGGCTATGCCATTAAAGTTTTGATGATAATGGATTCGAATGAAACTTCTCCCAAGATAAATGTATGTTTTATGTTTCTTAAGAGAACTAGAGCACACTTGAGTATCAAAAGGGAATGTGCTTGCGTGAAGCTCGGAAGAAAGTTTACTTTCTTCACAAATCCACTCAAAGATACAATATATTGTTGACGGATAATTTAATCGGTGTTCAGTTTGATTGTCGTGTTACAGACTTTTGTTGGATCACAGACTGCTAAAACATATCAAAGATTTCGAGGGTTACTTGAACTCATTTCTTGATCTATATTTAGTTCTGTTTGGGAAATACTGAGAAGAAAATGGCTGCTAGAAGGAAGAGAACATTTGAATTTCATTAGCAAAGAGAAGCTTGAAACGGCTGAAAACTTGGAAGTTATTCTAGCAGCCATGATTAAAGGAGAACAAGGTAATAGCTACCTCACACATGTTATAACCCCCCTATGACCTGAGAGGTCGTTGCTAATCAGCGACGGAAGCGGAGACCTGTATAATCATTCTCCCCTACACAGCTGAAGCCTCGGGCCCCTGAGAGACACAACTTGGCTGGCTTTCCTCCCCCTCTTCTCACCCCTCCCGGCCTCCTTCACTCTCTTTCCTCCCCCTCTCCTCACCCCTGCCGGCCTCCTTCACTATCTTTTCTCACCCTCTCCCTTCCCTTCTCTCCCTCTCTCCCTCCCTCCATCCCTCATTTTTGACCCCCTCCTCTCTTTGGTCTTGTTTGTTCCTCACCTCTCTTCCTCCCTCCCTCACCCTCTCCCTTCTTTTTTCTCACCTTCCTTCTTTCTCTCCCCCTCTTTTTGGTCTTGTTTCTATTTTTACAGTTCTAACAAGGTTGTTCAGCCACAGAGGGACTGGTGGAGGAGACGCAGTGAAGGAGAGAGGGTGTTGAGAGAAATCGATGATGTCGAGTACTCCAGGCTGTTGTAGAGAGAGAGGGGCCCTTGGAGGCCCCTGAGGGCCAAAGAGTGTGCCCCCTGGGAGGACGAGAGGGGTAGAGATCTGGACCTAAGGGTCACAGTTAGAGACATTAACAGACAACCTCACCCCTAGTATTGACAGATGAAGAGAAGCAGCTGGGGTAGAGGTGTGTGAGTGGAATGAAAACTAGGCTTGAACAACATCTAGCATTGTACTTACTGAACCAGCCTGTGGTGCAAAATTGATTTGTTATCCGAATGGTACTTATTAAAAACAAACCCGCAATTACACAGTAGCTTAAAGTACATGAAAATGTATGTTAGTGGAAGGAAAACTAGGCTTTAAGAACTGTTTTGTCCTTACCATACAGTATACTGTATATGCCTGTGGTGGAAAATGGCCCAATAGTAAATGTTATCAAATTGTTAAGAATTGAAATGGGAATCCCAAGCACACATTTATCTGCCCAATGCAATTAACATTCTGTCTAGTAACTGTCTATGAACACACGTTGTGAAACGTAATGAATGTAGCTAATAACCAATAACTTCCTATTGAGTCTGGAGGAGATTCGCATAGATTTCCACAGAGGTCAGACACAGTAATCTTCTTACTCCACAGACTCTGTGTCATATAAATAACTCATGGTATGATGGAAGACTTGAATGTACAATCTCATTCTCTTGTCTTTCGACGGAGAGCCCATTCAAATCCATTTAACCCAGACACCCATCATGTATAGTCAGCAAAAGAAATGGGAAGGGGTGTGTGTGTGTGTGTGTGTGTGTGTGTGTGTGTGTGTGTGTGTGTGTGTGTGTGTGTGTGTGTGTGTGTGTGTGTGTGTGTGTGTGTGTGTGTGTGTGTGTGTGTGTGTGTGTGTGTGTGTGTGTGTGTGTGTGGACGTGTTTAACTATACTTGTGGGGACCAGAAGAATAGTAAACTAACAAAATAACATTTTGTTGAAAACATTTTGTTGGTCCCCACAAGGTCAAATGCTATTTCTAGGGGGTTAAGGTTAGAATTAGTGTTAGGGTTAGAATTAGGTTCACGGTTAGGTTAGTGAGCTAGGGTTAGGTTTAAGTTTTAAGGTTAGGGTTAGGGGACAGGTTAAGGTTAGGTTTAGGGGTTAGGGAAAATAGGATTTTGAATGGGACTGAATTGTATGTCCCCACAAGGTGTGTGTGTGTGTGTGTGTGTGTGTGTGTGTGTGTGTGTGTGTGTGTGTGTGTGTGTGTGTGTGTGTGTGTGTGTGTGTGTGTGTGTGTGTGAGCATGCATTCATATCAAAATGAATCAAAATGGCCATAAGGTAGACGGGGACATCGACATCAGTAGGTTTAAAGCTACAGAGAAAAACACCCATAAATCCTGAGGGTGATGTTCAGAAGGCACACACATGTTGAAACGGGAATGAGAACATTTTTGTTTTCTTTTGCAAAATGTTTTTCTACTTTGTGCCTTATTGAACATCATCCAGTTGGAGGTTTAATACTAAAGGGAGATACGCCCATAAAACTTCAGGGTCATGTTCAGTAGGTTTTGAAACTGGGAGGTGCTATCACGAACTTGTCCAATAAGAATGCTAATTTTTGTTTTCTGTTACAACATGTTTTGCTACGTTGTGGTAACTGAACACAACCCAGGTTGAGGTTACTGACAGGGCAGTTATAGGATAGGACATCATTGGTGCTTCCTCTGAATGGGTGAAATGCTCCACTTATCCCTTTACTGCAGTCAAATGACCTAGTGGTCTCATGGGTGGAATGTTATTCATATTTTTCATAATTTCATAATTAATAAAGATATATTTTTTTAAACATGCCGAAAATCTGGTGTTTCTATGTCAAACGGTTTTGTTTGACATAGAAAGGTGACCTATTCACCTTCTCTGATGTATATAAAGTGTAATATTGGGATGCAAGCTCAAAATGTAATACATTTCAATTCTACATCTGACATGATACAGGTGTCTTCTCTTTTAAAGCCCATAACCACGTGTGTGAGGTGTATACTTCTGTCTCAAAGTAGATTTGTTTAAGACTACCAAGAAACACTCTGTGTGACCCTGATTTAGCCCACTGGAGTGTTTCCTCCAACTCCCTTTCTCCAGGACCAATGTTTTGCTCCAGCCCAACACTAGCCAAGTACGCCTACAGTATGTTTCTTTTGGGACGATAGGATCATCCATGTATCAAGTGGTGAGCATTGGGATCATGTTGGTTGATGTCTAATGTGTGATAGGGTGTGCAGTGTTGGTTGGTTTCTACTGTGTGATAGGGTGTGCAGTGTTGGTTGGTTTCTACTGTGTGATAGGTTGTGCAGTGTTGGTTGGTTTCTACTGTGTGATAGAGTGTGCAGTGTTGGTTGGTTTCTACTGTGTGATAGGTTGTGCAGTGTTGGTTGGTTTCTACTGTGTGATAGAGTGTGCAGTGTTGGTTGGTTTCTACTGTGTGATAGGTTGTGCAGTGTTGGTTGGTTTCTACTGTGTGATAGGTTGTGCAGTGTTGGTTGGTTTCTACTGTGTGATAGGTTGTGCAGTGTTGGTTGGTTTCTACTGTGTGATAGGTTGTGCAGTGTTGGTTGGTTTCTACTGTGTGATAGCGTGTGCAGTGTTGGTTGGTTTCTACTGTGTGATAGGTTGTGCAGTGTTGGTTGGTTTCTACTGTGTGATAGGGTGTGCAGTGTTGGTTGGTTTCTACTGTGTGATAGGGTGTGCAGTGTTGGTTGGTTTCTACTGTGTGATAGGTTGTGCAGTGTTGGTTGGTTTCTACTGTGTGATAGGTTGTGCAGTGTTGGTTGGTTTCTACTGTGTGATAGGTTGTGCAGTGTTGATTGGTTTCTACTGTGTGATAGGTTGTGCAGTGTTGGTTGGTTTCTACTGTGTGATAGGTTGTGCAGTGTTGGTTGGTTTCTACTGTGTGATAGGTTGTGCAGTGTTGGTTGGTTTCTACTGTGTGATAGGTTGTGCAGTGTTGGTTGGTTTCTACTGTGTGATAGGTTGTGCAGTGTTGGTTGGTTTCTACTGTGTGATAGGTTGTGCAGTGTTGGTTGGTTTCTACTGTGTGATAGGTTGTGCAGTGTTGGTTGGTTTCTACTGTGTGATAGGTTGTGCAGTGTTGGTTGGTTTCTATTGTGTGATAGGTTGTGCAGTGTTGGTTGGTTTCTACTGTGTGATAGGTTGTGCAGTGTTGGTTGGTTTCTACTGTGTGATAGGTTGTGCAGTGTTGGTTGGTTCTAATGTGTGATAGGGTGTGCAGTGTTGGTTGGTTTCTACTGTGTGATAGGTTGTGCAGTGTTGGTTGGTTTATACTGTGTGATAGGTTGTGCAGTGTTGGTTGGTTTCTACTGTGTGATAGGTTGTGCAGTGTTGGTTGGTTTCTACTGTGTGATAGGGTGTGCAGTGTTGGTTGGTTTCTACTGTGTGATAGGTTGTGCAGTGTTGGTTGGTTTCTACTGTGTGATAGGTTGTGCAGTGTTGGTTGGTTTCTACTGTGTGATAGGTTGTGCAGTGTTGGTTGGTTTCTACTGTGTGATAGGTTGTGCAGTGTTGGTTGGTTTCTACTGTGTGATAGGTTGTGCAGTGTTGGTTGGTTTCTACTGTGTGATAGGTTGTGCAGTGTTGGTTGGTTTCTAATGTGTGAGAGGGTGTGCAGTGTTGGTTGGTTTCTACTGTGTGATAGGTTGTGCAGTGTTGGTTGGTTTCTACTGTGTGATAGGGTGTGCAGTGTTGGTTGGTTTCTACTGTGTGATAGGTTGTGCAGTGTTGGTTGGTTTCTACTGTGTGATAGGTTGTGCAGTGTTGGTTGGTTTCTACTGTGTGATAGGTTGTGCAGTGTTGGTTGGTTTCTACTGTGTGATAGGGTGTGCAGTGTTGGTTGGTTTCTACTGTGTGATAGGTTGTGCAGTGTTGGTTGGTTTCTACTGTCTGATAGGTTGTGCAGTGTTGGTTGGTTTCTACTGTGTGATAGGTTGTGCAGTGTTGGTTGGTTTCTACTGTGTGATAGGTTGTGCAGTGTTGGTTGGTTTCTACTGTGTGATAGGGTGTGCAGTGTTGGTTGGTTTCTACTGTGTGATAGGTTGTGCAGTGTTGGTTGGTTTCTACTGTGTGATAGGTTGTGCAGTGTTGGTTGGTTTCTACTGTGTGATAGGTTGTGCAGTGTTGGTTGGTTTCTACTGTGTGATAGGGTGTGCAGTGTTGGTTGGTTTCTACTGTGTGATAGGTTGTGTAGTGTTGGTTGGTTTCTACTGTGTGATAGGTTGTGCAGTGTTGGTTGGTTTCTACTGTGTGATAGGGTGTGCAGTGTTGGTTGGTTTCTACTGTGTGATAGGTTGTGCAGTGTTGGTTGGTTTCTACTGTGTGATAGGGTGTGCAGTGTTGGTTGGTTTCTACTGTGTGATAGGTTGTGCAGTGTTGGTTGGTTTCTACTGTGTGATAGGTTGTGCAGTGTTGGTTGGTTTCTACTGTGTGATAGGTTGTGCAGTGTTGGTTGGTTTCTACTGTGTGATAGGTTGTGCAGTGTTGGTTGGTTTCTACTGTGTGATAGGTTGTGCAGTGTTGGTTGGTTTCTACTGTGTGATAGGGTGTGCAGTGTTGGTTGGTTTCTACTGTGTGATAGGTTGTGTAGTGTTGGTTGGTTTCTACTGTGTGATAGGTTGTGCAGTGTTGGTTGGTTTCTACTGTGTGATAGGGTGTGCAGTGTTGGTTGGTTTCTACTGTGTGATAGGTTGTGCAGTGTTGGTTGGTTTCTACTGTGTGATAGGTTGTGCAGTGTTGGTTGGTTTCTACTGTGTGATAGGTTGTGCAGTGTTGGTTGGTTTCTACTGTGTGATAGAGTGTGCAGTGTTGGTTGGTTTCTACTGTGTGATAGGTTGTGCAGTGTTGGTTGGTTTCTACTGTGTGATAGGTTGTGCAGTGTTGGTTGGTTTCTACTGTGTGATAGGTTGTGCAGTGTTGGTTGGTTTCTACTGTGTGATAGGTTGTGCAGTGTTGGTTGGTTTCTACTGTGTGATAGGTTGTGCAGTGTTGGTTGGTTTCTACTGTGTGATAGGTTGTGCAGTGTTGGTTGGTTTCTACTGTGTGATAGGTTGTGCAGTGTTGGTTGGTTTCTACTGTGTGATAGGTTGTGCAGTGTTGGTTGGTTTCTACTGTGTGATAGGGTGTGCAGTGTTGGTTGGTTTCTACTGTGTGATAGGTTGTGCAGTGTTGGTTGGTTTCTACTGTGTGATAGGTTGTGTAGTGTTGGTTGGTTTCTACTGTGTGATAGGTTGTGCAGTGTTGGTTGGTTTCTACTGTGTGATAGGGTGTGCAGTGTTGGTTGGTTTCTACTGTGTGATAGGTTGTGCAGTGTTGGTTGGTTTCTACTGTGTGATAGGTTGTGCAGTGTTGGTTGGTTTCTACTGTGTGATAGGTTGTGCAGTGTTGGTTGGTTTCTACTGTGTGATAGAGTGTGCAGTGTTGGTTGGTTTCTACTGTGTGATAGGTTGTGCAGTGTTGGTTGGTTTCTACTGTGTGATAGGTTGTGCAGTGTTGGTTGGTTTCTACTGTGTGATAGGTTGTGCAGTGTTGGTTGGTTTCTACTGTGTGATAGGTTGTGCAGTGTTGGTTGGTTTCTACTGTGTGATAGGTTGTGCAGTGTTGGTTGGTTTCTACTGTGTGATAGGTTGTGCAGTGTTGGTTGGTTTCTACTGTGTGATAGGTTGTGCAGTGTTGGTTGGTTTCTACTGTGTGATAGGTTGTGCAGTGTTGGTTGGTTTCTACTGTGTGATAGGGTGTGCAGTGTTGGTTGGTTTCTACTGTGTGATAGGTTGTGCAGTGTTGGTTGGTTTCTACTGTGTGATAGATTGTGCAGTGTTGGTTGGTTTCTACTGTGTGATAGGTTGTGCAGTGTTGGTTGGTTTCTACTGTGTGATAGGTTGTGCAGTGTTGGTTGGTTTCTACTGTGTGATAGAGTGTGCAGTGTTGGTTGGTTTCTACTGTGTGATAGGTTGTGCAGTGTTGGTTGGTTTCTACTGTGTGATAGGTTGTGCAGTGTTGGTTGGTTTCTACTGTGTGATAGGTTGTGCAGTGTTGGTTGGTTTCTACTGTGTGATAGGTTGTGCAGTGTTGGTTGGTTTCTACTGTGTGATAGGTTGTGCAGTGTTGGTTGGTTTCTACTGTGTGATAGGTTGTGCAGTGTTGGTTGGTTTCTACTGTATGATAGGTTGTGCAGTGTTGGTTGGTTTCTACTGTGTGATAGGGTATGCAGTGTTGCAGTGGAATATATTGATTTATCCATGATTTATCCATCTCCTTGTCGGAAGTCTCTCACACACACACACACACACACACACACTTATACATTCTGCTCTCTGTCTCAGCACAGTGTCACCTGGGAGAACATGGCTGAACTTATGTAGAGGATTACAGAACTGCTGCAGAGCGTGACTCACACACAGGCTTGGGCACACACACATCCACACACACCTAGACCCCCCCCCCCCCCCCTCCCACACACACACACACAGCAACACTACCCCAGATCCACCATGAACTATGACTGCTGTAGATGGAGTGGGATTACTCTCCCTGTGACATGTGCCACCTTTATGCTGAACGGCTTCAATGTCACAACACGAACCAGTCACCGGCTCTGCAGGGACCAAATTTATGCGACACGTCCCCATGACACTTTACATGACTCCCAAGTGACCTTTGGCTGAACTGTGGGGACTGGGGCGGCGTTAGGTGAGGCTTGTCGTTAAGCACAGATCTAGGATCAGCTTACCCTTCCTGAACGGTAAGTTTAGCCATTGTGGGGGAAAAACAAAACAACATCAAATTGACCTTTGATCAGTCTCTTCTCTAGGGGCTAATTCACCCTACTACCCTGCATGGACTCTGACTCTATAACACTCTAACCCTGTGACCTATTCACCTTTGACCACAAGAACAGGAACTCAATATAAACCCTGTTGTCTAACACGATTAGATAGAGTATGAGCCCTCAACTAATTACCAAGGATCTCCTTTCAACACATTCCATGTATCCTTCCTCTTCGTGGGCTTCGACCAAACCCGTAGCCATGATGTCAGAATGTGACTAGCCATCTCTGTCTTCTGTCTTCTTCTACTACTGAATGAAAAGTTTGACCTCTCCACAGCTCCCCAAACGCTACGTCTCAGGGACAAGCGAATGAGGCACCCAAGGCATGACCAGTCATCTCACCTGACCCACACATACCCTCTCCCTCAGACTTCTTTTCTGTTCTGACTTACACTGCAGAGAAGAAGGGGGAGAGAGAGAGAGAGAGAGAGAGAGAGAGAGAGAGAGAGAGACAGAGAGACAGAGAGACAGAGAGAGAGACAGAGACAGAGACAGAGACAGAGAGATGCACCCTAGCACCAATCTGGTCAGTGTCTGTGCTTGACTGATGGTGGCGTCAGCTTTAATTAAATTCATCAGCCGTGGGGACCGGAAGCCATGGCTGCGGCGACAGTGGGCCGAAGCTATCCCCCAGGCAACGGAGCATTGGCTAATGAGAAGAGAAGAGCTAGTTCTGCTGCCTGAGAAGTTGTAGTTGTACCCTCTCTCGCTTTCTGATTTTCTCTCTCTCTGTCTCTCTGTCTCTCTGTCTCTCTCTCCCTCCTCCGTCTCTCAACTTCTCTTTGTGTGCCCCTGCCTCTTCCTGTCCCTCCTACATCTCTCTCTGTCTCTCTCGCTAAAACCTTCTGCCTCTACATTTTTCTCACATTCCTTCTGTCTCCCGTCTCTTTCACCTGACTTTTAGTCTTCTCTATTTTTCTCACTTTCTCTCCCCACAGACTTTCTTTCTTCTTGTCCATTATTTCTACTCTCTCTTTCCTCTCTTCTTCTTTTCTCCTCCCTTATTCTTTCTATCTCATTTGCCATTCCTCACATGCTCATCCATATCACGTTCTCTCTCTCTGTTTGTCTCTCTCTCCCTTCTTTCTTTCCCACTGTCTCTCACCTTGACAACATTTTTGAAATGTAGAAGACGTTCAAATGTCTCAGAAATGTGTGTGAGCACAAAGCTATTTTCAATTTCAATGTGACGTGTATCTATTAGTATGGTGTGTGTGTGCGTGCGTGTGTATGTGTGTGATCTGGGGGTCCTTATCGCTTTTGGACAGTAACATAGATTTGTGTTTGCCCAAGGTAATAGCACCTTGTTAATCAAATGTGAGCTGCAATTTAAATGCTAAATAAATGCTAAGGAAACTGTCATGGAATGTACAATATGAACATACTGTATATTAAATATAATATAGTTGTCTTGTCAATGGATGAATAGAATGAGTCTTGGCCCAACTGGTCCTCTTTTGTCCATGTACCCACTTGAGTTCTTGCATCCGGTTGATATTACTGCACGTCTTGTTGGGTGAATGGACAAATGTTTCACCGATACTGCCAGGTAAAATTGAATGGCATGTGGTTTGGTGCTAGACTACCTTCTGTTGCTAGGATACAGCTCGAATTAACATGATACAGCTCAAATTAACACCGTTTGTGCCTAATGTCAGATATCTGTCTGTTTTCGATTGGCAGCTAGGCTGAGAATAAACACTATCTACAAATGCAAGGCATGCTGTCAATGTGTGGCATGTCATAATTAACCAGTCTGGAGAAAACACAACAAGGTCAGAGACTAATAACTATGTATTTTTGTTTTAGCCAAGGCTGTTGTTTTGAGCTTTGCATAATGTGCTTTGTTCTAGCCTTTCTGCCTCTCAAATGTATTCCTTCAGGTGAAACACACACACGCACACACACAGTGGTCTGTGTACTTACTGTCTGCCGAAAAATAATAACTCACCCTACCTAATGCTACCATCTCCGCATTTCCGCCTGTAGTCACACTCTGTAATCCAACTCTCATTGCAAAGGTTGAGATATGCAAAACCTGCCTTCAAAATATCAGAGAAACAATTTTCCTGTTTTGCACCAATTATGCAATTTTCGTCTTACCAAACCCACCCATCAATTTGTGTCCGCTGGGCCTGGTGTACTGTTGGTAGACACACACTCTGTGTGAATGCTATCTTATTTATTCACCGTCAGTGGTTCATTGCCCTTAAGCAAAGAGCAGAACAGCCTCGGCGTGGATTGCCTAGTTGATAGTGTTGACGTTTGTTGACTAATTAAAGGGTAGCAGTGTGGACTTATAAGGAAGGAAGGGAGAACACACACACATACACGCCGCAAATACACACTGCAAATACACACACGCATACAGAGCTGATGTAGTAGTCCCAGTAGATACTACATCAGCCCTGTGTGTGTGTGTGTGTGTGTGTGTGTGTGTGTGTGTGTGTGTGTGTGTGTGTGTGTGTGTGTGTGTGTGTGTGTATTTGTGTCTGTGTGTTCTCCCTTCCTTATAAGTCCCAGTAACTGTACTAGCTCAGCCTTGGCAGACAATTAGATAGCGAAGGAATGCTTGCCAGAAAATTAAGCACAATGCACAGGGGCACACAGAGTAAATACGGATGGAAATCCTCTACATCCATTACAAGAAGTTGCTGTAGTATAACTTTGGGCTTGATACTATTGTAAGACCTAGCTCCATTGGAGTCCTCTCTACCGTTCATACACAGCTGTAGGCATAGACTTAGGCCATTTCTTAAGAATCAAATCATGTTGAAGTGAATGTGGGGTTAACCCCCCACGGAGACTCGAACACAGGTCCAGCGACTGTCAAGCCAACAGCTTAACTGTTAAATCAAGAGGTCCGAACTTCTTCATGAGGTCATTGCGTGTTGGATTTGCTACAATATACTGTACATGAATAACTCTCCTTTTATAGCTCTTATGGTCATTTGGTACATTGGTTATGTTTGAAATGCACATGAAGTGGCATCAATAATTGAGTGCATAAGGGGATGGTGAGGGTTGGTCCTAGTGGAGCCTACAGTACACGGGATGGATGTGAGCTTGTATTCTATTTGTAAGAAGCTGCAGCGATACACATTTTCTGTGAGCACTGTCCATGGTACTGATATTGTTCAACGGTACATTGTGTTCACCCACATCAACGTCTCCAAAAATATTTTTTGTTTGTTGGTTTGTTTAATCATTAAATGTCGTGGATAGGTATCACGTACATGTGGGAGGTGATAACCCACGTGCTTCGTGCTGATGTATTTTATACAAGAATTCCAGACGGAGGACTCTCATTTACCGTCGCTGTGATTCAGAACATTCGGTGAAGATCCTGAGCTCGCGCGTAACGTCTTTCAACCACACGATGGCTCTGTGCTGCCTCCTCTCCTCGACGCTCCTCCTAGCCATCGCGAGCTAGATCTAAAAAATAAAAAATAAAAACTCCCGTGGTCTCTCCGCTCCTGCTGACTGTCGCGGAACGCAGAAGCAGGCTAGCCGACCTTCTCCTCTCGAGTCCTAGCAGTCAAAGAGTGAAGATGGTTGGTGGCTCGTGCGCTCGCAGGTTGGCCCGCCGCTCGCGTTCCGCCTTGATAGCGGCTCTCACGGTGCTGCTGGTCCAGACGCTGATAGTGTGGAACTTCAGTAGCCTCGATTCCGGGGAAGAACGGGAAAACGGCGGCGGTGGCGCGTCGAACATGAGGGAGAAGAGAGACCGGGTCGGCGGCGGTGGCTACAAAGGCAGCAGCGAGTATATGAAGCGCGAGGTTCAGCTACAGCACCATCCTCCACAAGGGAAAGGAACGGTTCGTCACATACAGCAGCCGGTAAGACTGTGGCGCTACTGCTGTTACACGTAGCTATTATATCCCTTTTACCATCCTACCCATTTTAAGTGTCTGATAAAGACATAGCTGAAGACTGCATGGGCTACAACCGCTGCTTGAATGATTGTTCCTGTCTGCCAATCTATGCCTGGCGCTTTGGTAGACTGGATGGGCACAGACGGCTGTATTCATTTTCAAATCGAGATCCTTTTAAATGGAGATGTGCTACTCTGACATGTTACATCGACGTCGCTAGCGTCCCAGCCTCCCGCGCAAAGAGTGACAGATGTACGATGTTGTAGGGATGTTTCCAAATCCAAAACATTATGAAGATGAACAGAATGACAACTGAACGAACCCACATTGGGTCTCCTTCAAATCCATTCGTTGTGTAGCCTACTGTAAATCTCATTTAAAAAATCCACTGGGTGTGAATTTGAACCCAAAACGGTATAATCCAAGCAATATTTAATCACAACAAATCCTCTAAGGTCATTTCAGATGCTAAATCGATGCCCCGGGCTACTTACTTTAGGCTACTGCTTGTTATAGGTCAGAAATGATTATTTGCCCTTACAGATGACAATTTCAGTGACACACACGACTGTGTAATGGCCATTTGAAACGCATAATTTGCTAATTGTGTATCAATGCAAAACCGCTTAATGGACTAGTTCATGTGAAAATACCACAGGGAAATGACTGCGTGGTGATCGGAGTAGCCACATATAGTTTATGCAAACGCTACATTAGAGGGAAATGAGAAATGTAAACATGTACTTGCGAACTCTTGGCTCTAACCAATAAATTGTGCAAATAACCTACACTTTTGGATCGTTGGCGGTTTATGAACGCCATACTACATTAGTTCAGCACCGAATTGAGACCAAATCAAGTTGAAACATTGTTACCACACTACCTATACAGCCGTGGTTTAAATCCACACGCTCCGGGATCCCAGATGATCACTGGTCTGTTAGTTGAAATAGTTGTAATATTAGCAAACACTGGAAGGGCAAATGGATAAATCATGCTTAATTAAATTACAGTAGCCTACAGGTTGACATCTGTTCGGTTGTTAATCAATCAATCTTTGACTGATTTTGTCAAGAGATATGCAGTCTCATAATCATTTTATTCCATGGCACTAATATGGATATTATATTATTACCACAATATTATAAGCAATATGACATCTGGACTGTATTTTTTTGTTGTTGAAAAATATGGTGTGTTGTAACCTATTTGCTGTCGCAATATTTGGAAAACCTTGCATCACATTGTATGGGATGTATAATCCCGTCACTATGGATACAGTAGCTTTGATATGGTTGTTATGGGAGATATACTGTAGACTACAGTAGTGTAGGTTCCTCAGTCCTCATATAGCATCTCTCTACACTCTCATCTATCTCCTACGGGTGGTGGGAGCTGTGACTCAGTCTATCCATCAACTGTGTGTGTGTGTGTGTGTGTGTGTGTGTGTGTGTGTGTGTGTGTGTGTGTGTGTGTGTGTGTGTGTGTGTTTGCCCTCAGGCTACACAACAACAACATAATGTATGGTAAGTCATTCCAAGGACAGAAACGTGATGAAGATGTCAAGACAGACCTGCTAGGAGTGTGTTTGTGTGTGTGTGCAGTGCACATATAGGGCTCTACCTGTTCAGAAGACAAGCCCCTTCCAGTCTCCAAAGAGCCGTTTTGGGTGGTGGTATAATTTCCCCCCAAATTACTGTATATATGTATTTTTGGTCATTGTTGTTTGGAAGCCACTGCCCCCAAGGTGTCGTGGTGTCAGGTTCACCTTGTACGGAGCTCTCACGCCCTGTTGCACTTTTTCCCAGTCTGCCCTGTACGGAGATAGCACGCTCCCAGTATCCAAACATGCTTGGCTTGAGATATGCGGTCACCTGTCGAGTGTCTGTAGCTAGCTACCTAGTTTAAATATCAACACTACTGCCACAGCAGCATATTTTGGGGCGGCAGGTAGCCTAGTGGTTAGAGTGTTGGGCCAAAAACCGAAAGGTTGTTGGATTGAATCACCGAGCTGACAAGGTAACAAAATCTGTCGTTCTGCCCCTGAACGAGGCAGTTAACCCACCGTTCCTAGGCAGTCATTGAAAATAAGAATATGTTTTTAACTGACTTGCCTAGTTAAATATAGGTTAAATTAAAAAAATTAAAAAGTATTTTATTCACACTTGATTTAGCTTACATCATCATCAATATTCAGTCTGGTCGGCTGATACACAGCAGAGAGAGCGACAGAAAGACATAGAGGTCAATTACAATCAGTAAAAGAAATGAAGCTAGCTAACAAGCAGATTTACATCAATCATCAACATCAGTGATCAGCTGATAGCCCACCCTCTTTTCCCGATGTCAATCATCTCTGTCTTTAGGATTCACTTTAACTAGCTTGCTTAGAATTTGTAAAGATGATGAGTGGGTGTGCTGTTGCAGGAATAAACAGGCCTATGCTCCAAAACTGTTAAAATGGTCCCCTGCAGAGGCATTTGGTACTTTTTGAGGACCTGCCCCCTGAAAGGTCTGTGCACAGCCCTGTGTGTGTGTGTGTGTTCGCTATGCTATAACAGCATCAGTCTGAGAGACACACTAACAGACCAGGAAGGGGTTTTATCACTGTTCCTGTCCAGTAGCGTGGCTGAATTAGCTAAATAGTTCTTGAGTTTTTATTTTATTTATTTATCCGTTATTTTACCAGGTAAGTTGACTGAGAACACGTTCTCATTTGCAGCAACGACCTGGGGAATAGTTACAGGGGAGAGGAGGGGGATGAATGAGCCAATTGTAAACTGGGGATTATTAGGTGACCGTGATGGTTTGAGGGTCAGATTGGGAATTTAGCCAGGACACCGGGGTTAACACCGTGCCATGGGATCTTTAATGACCTCAGAGAGTCATGACACCCATTTAACGTCCCATCCGAAAGACACAGGGCAGTGTCCCCAATCACTGCCCTGGGGTATTGGGATATTTTTTTTGTGACCAGAGGAAAGAGTGTCTCCTACTGGCCCTCCAACACCACTTCCAGTAGCATCTGGTCTCCCATCCAGGGACTGACCAGGACCAACCCTGCTTAGCTTCAGAAGCAAGCCAGCAGTGGTATGCAGGGTGGAATGACACACAGAATCAATTGTGACTGGGCGACGGGAAGATGTGTGTCAAAACACATTCACGCCAAGACAATTGTGGCTGCAATCCCAAGTTGCACCATATTCCCTATATAGGTCACTACTTTTGTCCAGGGCACATACAGTTGACGTCGGAAATTTACATGCGCTTAGGTTGAGGTCATTAAAACTCATTTTTCAACCACTCCACAAATTTCTTGTTAACAAACTGTAGTTTTGGCAAGTCGGTTAGGACATCTACTTTGTACATGACACAAGTCATTTTTCCAACAATTGTTTACAGACAGATTATTTTACTAATAATTCAC
>NC_143034.1:23115000-23127500 GCF_057628025.1 Oncorhynchus mykiss | reverse complement strand
CATTTTGAAGTGTTTAAGGTTGAGGTTTAGGCATTAACTCCACAATTCCTAAGGTTAGTTATTAACTCTGAATGGTAACGGTTAGGGTTAAGGTTTGGGATTGGCTTAAAACGATAATATCAAAAACACCGTTCTGCCGCTGGATTTGAACTTGCAACGTTTGGAATTAAAGGCTTACACCCGTCCGTCCTCCCCGTCCACCCTCCCCGTCCTCCCCGTCCGCCCTCCCCGTCCACCCCATCCGTCCTCCCCATCCGTCCTCCCCGTCCTCCCCGTCCGCCCTCCCCGTCCACCCCGTCCGCCCTCCCTGTCCACCCCGTCCGTCCTCCCCGTCCATCCCGTCCTCCCCGTCCACCCCATCCGTCCTCCCCGTCCGCCCTCCCCGTCCACCCCGTACGCCCTCCCCGTCCACCCTCCCCGTCCACCCCGTCCGTCCTCCCCGTCCGTCCTCCCCGTCCACCCCGTCCGCCCTCCCCGTCCGCCCTCCCCGTCCACCCTGTCCGCCCTCCTCGTCCGTCCTCCCCGTCCGCTCTCCCCATCCGCCCCGTCCGCCCTCCCCGTCCACCCCATCCGTCCTCCCCGTCCTCCCCGTCCGTCCACCTCGTCCGCCCTCCCCGTCCGTCCACCCCGTCCGCCCTCCTCGTCCGTCCTCCCCGTCCGCCCTCCCCGTCCGCCCCGTCCTCCCTCCCCATCCACCCCATCCGTCCTCCCCGTCCGCCCTCCCCGTCCTCCCCGTCCACCCCGTCCTCCCCGTCCGCCCTCCCCGTCCACCCCGTCCGCCCTCCCCGTCCACCCCGTCTGCCCTCCCCGTCCGCCCTCCCCGTCCGTCCTCCCCGTCCTCCCCGTCCTCCCCGTCCGTCCACCCCGTCCGCCCTCCCCGTCCGTCCTCCCCGTCCACCCCATCCGTCCTCCCCGTCCTCCACGTCCGCCCTCCCCGTCCTCCCCGTCCGTCCTCCCCATCTGCCCTCCCCGTCCGCCCTCCCCGTCCATCCTCCCCGTCCACCCCGTCCTCCCCGTCCACCGCATCCGTCCTCCCCGTCCGCCCTCCCCGTCCTCCCCGTCCGCCCTCCCCGTCCTCCCCGTCCGCCCTCCCCGTCCTCCCCGTTCGTCCTCCCCGTCCTCCCCGTCCGTCCACCCCGTCCGCCCCGTCCGTCCACCCCGTCCGCCCTCCCCGTCCACCCTGTCCATCCACCCCGTCCGTCCACCCCGTCCGCCCTCCCCGTCCACCCCGTCCGTCCACCCCGTCCTCCCCGTCCGTCCACCCCGTCCGCCCTCCCCGTCCACCCTGTCCGTCCTCCCAACTGATCCTAAAGCAAACTAATCCTAAAGCAGCAGTCCTTTTCCGAGCGCTTCATACTCTAACAGCAGATGAGGAGTGCTGATCTAGGATCAGGTCCCCCCTGTCCCTGATGAGTCAGAGATGAGACAGTTATATCCCATAATAGGTTGCCTGTCTGGTTCCACAGACAGACAGGCAGACAGTACAGGGTCAAAAGCAGTGCGATCTCACACACAGTCAGCATCCACACAAACACACACAAACGCACAAACACACACAATCTTCGCGCACACAGTCAGCGTCCGCTTACTCACTGTTCTCCAGCAGGAGCCCTTAATGTGAAGCACAGCAGTAGAACAACCCACTCTGAGAACCCCCACACAGCCCCCCTCACTGTGAGGCTAACACGGGGGCAGTCAGAGTGTGTGTGTGGGTGGATCGGGGGAGTGTGTGTGTGTGTGTGTGTGTGTGTGTGTGGGGGGGTGGATCGGGAGAGTGTGTGTTTGTGTGTTTGATACTTTGTATGCCTCGTAGGTCCTATGAAACAAACCACTGTGTGTCGGCAGTTTCTACTTTGCCTTCTCCACACATTCATGATAATGTCCTTCTGTTTAAGGCCATATACCAGCCATTATAGGCCATTAGTGTTATAAAAACACACAACGTCACTCCCCGGTCACACACACTCCCTGTCTCCAACCAGCACAGTTACCCAACACATCGGCTTCTGACGATTCCCAGACGATGTCACGATCCTACTACCGTTTCAGACGGGTTGGATTTGTAACACACACACACACACACACACACACACACACACACACACACACACACACATACACACAAATACTCCCCATCCCCCATCACCACCACTGTTCCAGGTGGCCAAGTTTCTTACAATACATTAATATCACATCATCCAGAACAGTAAAGCCATCTAATGTGATGCCAATAATCCCATAGGTAAGAGGTTTAGAGTAGCTACAGCCTCAGATGAGGGGTGGGAGGACGTGGTTTTACCAGGCGCTGGTAAATGAGTTCATCTAGATGACTAGATGAACAGGCCCCCTCCCCCAACATGTTTGTATTCCTAGTCAGGCCAGCGTCAGTAGGGCTAAATGTTTTTTTTAAATGAATAAATGCAATGTAAAATGTAAATAAGGGTTTCCTATTGGACAGGTTTAGGTGCAGACGTCGCTGAGAGTTTTCCTGCCCGGTAGTGTATTCAAGGTTTAAAAAGGCTTCTAAAGTTTGTAATTTCCACTTTAAAATGTCAGTCTTGATTTGCCCTACTGAAAAATGTATGAACCCCTGCAAAATTGTCCATTTAATTTTAATCCAAGTAATAATTCACATTCCCTGTTGCTGCAGGATTATTTTCTGTAGCAAACTGTAGCAAACTATCTCAAATGAAGATCCTACATCTCTAGTGCCCCCCCATTTCAAAACGTTTCTCCCAACTGAACACAACCCAGGCGGAGCGAGACTAGGGGTTTGTGTTGCCATTTCAGTGCAGAGATCATCCCTTTGGAGAGAGGGGGTAGAGAGGGAAGGAGGGGATGAGACCCTGGCCATATGGACGACTGATTAGGCTGATCACCGCTCACATTACCCTTTTAAATAGATATTTTGGCATCACATTACGCTCCAATCCCCATACCAGCTACTGTAAACAGGCTACTGTAAACAGGCTACTGTAGATTAATGTTCTAATCCCCATACCAGTTTCTGTAAACAGGCTACAGTATATTAACTTTTTAATCTCCATACCAGCTTCTATAAACAGAATACTGAATATGAATGTTCCAATCCCCATACCAGCTACTATAAACAGGCTACTGTATATGAATGTTCTAATTCTCATACCAGCTACTGTAGATAGACTACCTACCATATATGAATGTTCTAATCCTCATACCAGTAGCTACTGTAAACATACTACTGTATATAAACGTTCCAATCCCCATACCAGCTACTGTAAACAGACTACCGTATATGAATGTTCTAATCCCCATACCAACTACTGTAAACAGACTACTGTATATGAATGTTCTAATCCCCATACCAGCTACTGTAAACAGACTACCGTGAAGCACGGGGGTGGCAGCATCATGTTGTGGGGGTGCTTGAGGACGGACAATTATGTGGATATATTGAAGCAACATCTCAAGACATCAGTCAGGAAGTTAAAGCTTGGTCGCAAATGGGTCTTCCAAAGGGACAATGACCCCAAACATACTTCCAAAGTTGTGGCAAAATGGCTTAAGGACAATGAAGTCAAGGTATTGGAGTTACCATCACAAAGCCCTGACCTCAAACCTATAGAACATTTGTGGGCAGGACTGAAAAACATGTGCGAGCAAGGAGGCCTACAAACCTGACTCAGTTACACCAGTCAGGAGGAATGGGCCAAAATTCACCCAACTTTTTGTGGGACGCTTGTGGAAGGCTACCCGAAACGTTTGACCCAAGTTAAACAATTTAAAGGCAATGCTACCAAATACTAATTGAATGTATGTAAACTTCTGACCCACTGGGAGTGTGATGAAAGAAATAAAAGCTGAAATAAATCATTTTCTCTACTATTATTCTGACATTTCACATTCTTAAAATAAAGTGGTGATCCTAACTGACCTGTTTTAGGGAATTGATTAAATGTCAGGAATTGTGGAAAACTGAGTTTAAATGTATTTGGCTAAGGTGTACGTAAACTTCCGACTTCAACTGTATATATATATATATATGTATGCCACTTCTACTCCATGGCAGTCCTATACACTGGCCACAACTGTGTCCCAAATGGCACCCTTTCATGTATATAGTGCACTATTTTTGACCTGGTACCATAGGGCTCTGGTCAAAAGAAGTGCTCCATAAAGGGAATATAGTGCCATTTGGGATGTATCATACTCTCTGGGGAAATCTCACCCATATCAAACCCCCTAGGTTACCCCTACTCTCCGGGGAAATCTCACCAATGCAGTCGCATTAGGCCCTGTAATACACAATAATAAGTCACACACACACACACTGCATAATGACATTGTGTGCGACTCAAAATCATTCCCTCGCTATCTCCTCTCTTCTCACTGTAGTAATCCCTTGTATTCTCGTATTTTAATAAGACTCTGGTCTTCATGAAGGGAAGAAGGGAGGAATAAAAGGAAGAGAAGAAGATGAAGACGGGAGGATGACACATTAGCACTGGGCAGAGATACGGGCGGCTGGGCCTGTCAGAACGAGCCTTATGTCCTTCCAGCCCACGGAGCAAGAGGCCAGTAATTGCAGACTGTCTCTTTGCTCCGCTCCCTCGCTTTTCCTTTTTCTCCTTCTTTTTCTCCTCGCTGTTCTCTTGTCACTGGAGCTGAATGCGTGTGTGCTACTCCAGTGGTGTTGTCTCTATCAGTGATTAAGAGAGTGAGAGCAGTGTAACACAAGAGGCAGAAGAAAACTGGAGTGAGAAAGGGAGAGAGAAAGATAAATATTTTTTTCATTCCCTTCTTAAATCCGACGTCTACTCAAATCCCAGGCGTAATCCGCCCATAAATCCCTTGGGTTTCGACGGCTATTTAGTTAGTAGTGTAGACACACACACACACACACATACACACACACATACACAGTCATGGGGCAAACACACCTTCCAGATGTAGTTGTCACCTAGACAGTTATTTGAAATCAGTCTTATGTTTTGCCCCACTAATAGTTCAGGTTCAGGTCAGCTAGGTCCTGATCAGGGCCTGTATTCATAATTATTCTCAGAGAAGGAGTGCTGATCTAGGATCAGTTTAGCCTTTTAGATCATAATTGGTATTGGTATTTTATTAGGATCCCCATTAGCTGTTGTGAAAGAAGCAGCTACTCTTACTGATTGCAAGAAACTGATGCTAGATCAGCCTTCCTACTCTGAGACTTTTTGAATACAGGCCCTCCTCCCTGTGCTGTGCCTAAAGGCAGCTTCCATCCCTTATAGGTTAATTGTTGCAAGTAGTCTATGGCCTTGACCCAATGTAATATACTGACATAGTACATGTATTATCTCCCAGGTAGGGCAAGAGTCAGGGTAGGTTTTTATTAACGTTGCACCAGGGATAGCTAAAGGAGCATCTACTAATTATTATTATTATTATGATTATTATTATTCCACTCTACTAAAGGGTGGAATCTCTCACATCTCTGCATTGTTGAGAAGGGCCCGTAAGCATTTCACTGTTGGTCTACACCTGTTGTTTATGATTAATATTATTTAATTTAATTTAACGGGGTAACATGAAAAGCTTTGAGGTAGGACACTGTTGCTCATGTCCTTCTCTCCTCTCTTCCTGCTTTTTCTCTCCTTTCCTTCTCTCCTCTCTTCCTGCTTTTTCTCTCCTTTTCTTCTCTCCTCTCTTCCTGCTTTTTCTCTCCTTTTCTTCTCTCCTCTCTTCCTGCTTCTTCTCTCCTTTCCTTCTCTCCTCTCTTCCTGCTTCTTCTCTCCTTTCCTTCTCTCCTCTCTTCCTGCTTCTTCTCTCCTTTCCTTCTCTCCTTTCCTTCTCTCCTCTCTTCCTGCTTCTTCTCTCCTTTCCTTCTCTCCTCTCTTCCTGCTTTTTCTCTCCTTTCCTTCTCTCCTCTCTTCCTGCTTCTTCTCTCCTTTCCTTCTCTCCTCTCTTCCTGCTTCTTCTCTCCTTCTCTCCTCTCTTCCTGCTTCTTCTCTCCTTTCCTTCTCTCCTCTCTTCCTGCTTCTTCTCCTCTCCTGACCTTTTTTCCTCTTTTCCTGCATCTCGTCCTCCTCAGTCTCATGTAGGAATCTAATTCTGCCCCTAAGTGTTGGGCCTCCTCCTCCAACCATCCAGTCTGTTTCTCCTGCTCCTCTCCACTCCTCTTCTCCTCCTCCTGTTTCTTCTCCTCCACCAGTCTCAAATAGGATCTCATTCTGCTCTTCTACTACCCCTCCTGTCCAGTAGTTCACTTCCCTTCTCCTGCTTCCTCTTCTTCTCCTATGTCTCAAGTAGGATCTCAGATATTATTATATGGTGGCTGAGCAGTTGGATGGTCCTCCAGTCTCCTAAATCAAACTTAATGAGTCTGAGGAGATTGGAGCTGCTCTCTCGTCGTGCAGAAATTCCATCCCTAATTGAGCCGCATGATAATTCTACGTTTTCTTTCAGATTTGATACTGCTGGTTGGTGAACCATCGTCATGTGTCCGGTGTGTGTGTGTGTGTGTGTGTGTGTGTGTGTGCAGTGGTAGTGATGGTAGTGGTGGTAGTGGAAGCGATGGCAGTGGTGGCAGTGTGGTGATAGTGATGGTAGTTTTATTTGATTTACCTTTATGTAACTAGGCACGTCAGTTAAGAACAAATTCTTATTTTCAATGATGGCCTTGGAACAGTTGTTCACCCTTGTACACCCTTGTTCAGGGGCAGAATGACCGATTTTTACCTTGTCAGTTCGGGGATTCGATCTTGCAACATTTTGGTTAATAGTCCAACCCTCTAACCACTAGGCTACCTGCCACCCCGATGGTAGTGATGGTAGTGGTTGGTGTTGATGGTAGTTGCAGTTATGGTGGTGATGGTAGGGGTAGTGATGGTAGTGGTGTTGGTGGTAGTTGTAGTTATGGTGGTGATGGTAGGGGTAGTGATGGTAGTGGTTGGTGTTGATGGTAGTTGCAGTTATGGTGGTGATGGTAGGGGTAGTGATGGTAGTGGTGTTGGTGGTAGTTGTAGTTATGGTGGTGATGGTAGGGGTAGTGATGGTAGTGGTTGGTGTTGATGGTAGTTGCAGTTATGGTGGTGATGGTAGGGGTAGTGATGGTAGTGGTGTTGGTGGTAGTTGTAGTTATGGTGGTGATGGTAGGGGTAGTGATGGTAGTGATGGTAGTGGTGTTGATGGTAGTTGCAGTTATGGTGGTGATGGTAGGGGTAGTGATGGTAGTGGTGTTGGTGGTAGTTGTAGTTATGGTGGTGATGGTAGGGGTAGTGATGGTAGTGGTTGGTGTTGATGGTAGTTGTAGTTATGGTGGTGATGGTAGGGGTAGTGATGGTAGTGGTGTTGGTGGTAGTTGTAGTTATGGTGGTGATGGTAGGGGTAGTGATGGTAGTGATGGTAGTGGTGTTGATGGTAGTTGCAGTTATGGTGGTGATGGTAGGGGTAGTGATGGTAGTGGTGTTGGTGGTAGTTGTAGTTATGGTGGTGATGGTAGGGGTAGTGATGGTAGTGGTGGTGATGGTGGTGATGGTAGGGGTAGTGATGGTAGGGGTGTTGGTGGTAGTTGTAGTTATGGTGGTGATGGTAGGGGTAGTAGTGATGCTAGTTGTGTTGATGGTAGTTGTAGTTTTGGTGGTGCTGGTAGTGGTGTTGATGGTAGTTGTTGTTATGGTGGTGATGGTAGTGGTGTTGATGGTAGGGGGAGTGATGGTAGGGGTAGTGGGGGTAGTTGTAGCTATGGTGGTGATGGTAGTGGTGTTGATGGTAGGGGGAGTGATGGTAGGGGTAGTGATGGTAGGGGTGTTGGTGGTAGTTGTAGTTATGGTGGTGATGGTAGGGGTAGTAGTGATGCTAGTTGTGTTGATGGTAGTTGTAGTTTTGGTGGTGCTGGTAGTGGTGTTGATGGTAGTTGTAGTTATGGTGGTGATGGTAGTGGTGTTGATGGTAGGGGGAGTGATGGTAGGGGTAGTGGGGGTAGTTGTAGCTATGGTGGTGATGGTAGTGGTGTTGATGGTAGGGGGAGTGATGGTAGGGGGAGTGATGGTAGGGGTAGTGGGGGTAGTTGTAGTTATGGTGGTGATGGTAGTGGTGTTGATGGGAGGGGTAGTGGTGGTAGTTGTAGTTATGGTGGGGATGGTAGGGGTAGTAAGGGTAGTGGTGTTGATGGTAGTTGTAGTTATGGTAGTGATGGTAGGAGTAGTGATGGTAGTGGTGTTGATGGTAGGAGTAGTTATGGTGTTGATGGTAGTTGTAGTTATGGTGGTGATGGTAGTGGTGTTGATGGTAGTTGTAGTTATGGTGGTGATGGTAGTGGTGTTGATGGTAGGAGTAGTTATGGTGTTGATGGTAGTTGTAGTTATGGTGGTGATGGTAGTGGTGTTGATGGTAGGGGTAGTTGTGGTGGGGATGGTAGTGGTGTTGATGGTAGTTGTAGTTATGGTGGTGATGGTAGGAGTAGTGATGGTAGTGGTGTTGATGGTAGTTGTAGTTATGGTGGTGATGGTAGTGGTGTTGATGGTAGTTGTTGTTATGGTGGTGATGGTAGTGGTGTTGATGGTAGGGGGAGTGATGGTAGGGGTAGTGGGGGTAGTTGTAGCTATGGTGGTGATGGTAGTGGTGTTGATGGTAGGGGGAGTGATGGTAGGGGTAGTGATGGTAGGGGTGTTGGTGGTAGTTGTAGTTATGGTGGTGATGGTAGGGGTAGTAGTGATGCTAGTTGTGTTGATGGTAGTTGTAGTTTTGGTGGTGCTGGTAGTGGTGTTGATGGTAGTTGTAGTTATGGTGGTGATGGTAGTGGTGTTGATGGTAGGGGGAGTGATGGTAGGGGTAGTGGGGGTAGTTGTAGCTATGGTGGTGATGGTAGTGGTGTTGATGGTAGGGGGAGTGATGGTAGGGGTAGTGGGGGTAGTTGTAGTTATGGTGGTGATGGTAGTGGTGTTGATGGGAGGGGTAGTGGTGGTAGTTGTAGTTATGGTGGGGATGGTAGGGGTAGTAAGGGTAGTGGTGTTGATGGTAGTTGTAGTTATGGTAGTGATGGTAGGAGTAGTGATGGTAGTGGTGTTGATGGTAGGAGTAGTTATGGTGTTGATGGTAGTTGTAGTTATGGTGGTGATGGTAGTGGTGTTGATGGTAGTTGTAGTTATGGTGGTGATGGTAGTGGTGTTGATGGTAGGAGTAGTTATGGTGTTGATGGTAGTTGTAGTTATGGTGGTGATGGTAGTGGTGTTGATGGTAGGGGTAGTTGTGGTGGGGATGGTAGTGGTGTTGATGGTAGTTGTAGTTATGGTGGTGATGGTAGGAGTAGTGATGGTAGTGGTGTTGATGGTAGTTGTAGTTATGGTGGTGATGGTAGTGGTGTTGATGGTAGGGGGAGTGATGGTAGGGGTAGTGGGGGTAGTTGTAGCTATGGTGGTGATGGTAGTGGTGTTGATGGTAGGGGGAGTGATGGTGGTGATGGTAGTTGTAGTTATGGTGGTGATGGTAGTTGTAGTTATGGTGGTGATGGTAGTAGTAGTTATGGTGGTGATGGTAGTTGTAGTTATGGTGGGGATGGTAGTTGTAGTTGATGGTAGTTGTAGTTATGTTGTTGATGGTAATGGTGTTGATGGTAGGGGTAGTTATGGTGGTGATGGTAGACGTAGTTATGGTGGTGATTGTAGTGGTGTTGATGGTAGTTGTAGTTATGGTGGGGATGGTAGTTGTAGTTATGGTGGTGATGGTAGTTGTAGTTGATGGTAGTTGTAGTTATGGTGTTGATGGTAGTTGTAGTTATGGTGGTGATGGTAGTGGTGTTGATGGTAGTTGTAGTTATGGTGGGGATGGTAGTTGTAGTTGATGGTAGTTGTAGTTATGTTGGTGATGGTAGTGGTTTTGATGGTAGGGGTAGTTATGGTGGTGATGGTAGTTGTAGTTATGGTGGGGATGGTAGTTGTAGTTATGGTGGTGATGGTAGTTGTAGTTGATGGTAGTTGTAGTTATGTTGTTGATGGTAGTGGTGTTGATGGTAGGGGTAGTTATGGTGGTGATGGTAGGCGTAGTTATGGTGGTGATTGTAGTGGTGTTGATGGTAGTTGTAGGTATGGTGTTGATGGTAGTGGTGGTGATGGTAGGGGTAGTTATGGTGGTGATGGTAGTGGTGTTGATGGTAGTTGTAGTTATGGTGTTGATGGTAGTGGTGGTGATGGTAGGGGTCATTATGGTGGTGATGGTAGGGGTAGTTATGGTGGTGATGGTAGGGGTGTTGATGGTAGTTGTAGTTATGGTGGTGATGGTAGTGGTTATGATGGTAGGGGTAGTTATGGTGGTGATGGTTGCGGTGTTGATGGTAGGGGTAGTTATGGTGTTGATGGTAGTGGTGTTGATGGTAGTTGTAGTTATGGTGGTGATGGTGGTGGTGTTGATGGTAGTTGTAGTTATGGTGGTGATGGTTATGGTGTTGATGGTAGTTGTAGTTATGGTGGTGATGGTAGTGGTGGTGATGGTAGTGGTAGTTATGGTGGTGATGGTAGTGGTGTTGATGGTAGTTGTAGTTCTGGTGGTGATGGTTATGGTGTAAATGGTAGGGGTAGTTATGGTGGTGATGGTAGTGGTGTTGATGGTAGTTGTAGTTAGGGTGGTGATGGTGGTGGTGTTGATTGTAGTTGTAGTTATGGTGGTGATGGTTATGGTGTTGATGGTAGGGGTAGTTATGGTGGTGATGGTAGGGGTAGTTATGGTGGTGATGGTAGTGGTGTTGATGGTAGTTGTAGTTATGGTGGTGATGGTTATGGTGTTGATGGTAGGGGTAGTTATGGTGGTGATGGTAGTGGTGTTGATGGTAGTTGTAGTTATGGTGGTGATGGTTATGGTGTTAATGGTAGGGGTAGTTATGGTGGTGATGGTAGTGGTGTTGATGGTAGTTGTAGTTATGGTGGTGATGGTTATGGTGTTAATGGTAGGGGTAGTTATGGTGGTGATGGTAGGGGTAGTTATGGTGGTGATGGTAGGGGTAGTTATGGTGGTGATGGTGGTGGTGTTGATGGTAGTTGTAGTTATGGTGGTGATGGTTATGGTGTTAATGGTAGGGGTAGTTATTGTGGTGATGGTAGTGGTGTTGATGGTAGTTGTAGTTATGGTGGTGATGGTTATGGTGTTAATGGTAGTGGTAGTTATGGTGGTGATGGTAGGGGTAGTTATGGTGGTGATGGTGGTGTTGATGGTAGTTGTAGTTCTGGTGGTGATGGTTATGGTGTTGATGGTAGGGGTAGTTATGGTGGTGATGGTAGTGGTGTTGATGGTAGTTGTAGTTATGGTGGTGATGGTTATGGTGTTAATGGTAGGGGTAGTTATGGTGGTGATGGTAGTGGTGTTGATGGTAGTTGTAGTTATGGTGGTGATGGTTATGGTGTTAATGGTAGGGGTAGTTATGGTGGTGATGGTAGGGGTAGTTATGGTGGTGATGGTGGTGGTGTTGATGGTAGTTGTAGTTATTGTTATTTTTATGTTCTCCCCTCCTGTAGTCTTTTTGCCACTCTTCCTTTCCGTTTTGTTCCGTTCCAACGGACATTGTGCCCCAGAGGAGCGGAAATTAGAATGTGTGAAAAATGGAGGGATGTGCACGGAGAGAGGGAGGGAGGGAGGGAGGGAGGGAGAAGATCATTAAGATTGGTGATTGTGCAGCGCAATGAGAGTAAGTGAAATTGGGACAGGAGGAAAGAGAGAAAAGAGAGCAATGGTAGCGGGAGAGAGAGATAAAGAGACAGAGAGATAGAGATGGAGAGAGAGATGCGGTGTTAAAGAGAGAGATAAAGAGACAGAGAGAGAGAGAGAGAGAGAGAGCTGCGGTGTTAAAGAGAGATAAAGAGACAGAGAGAGAGAGAGAGCGAGTGAGAGAGAGAGTGAGTAAGACAGATGGCCATGTCATCTCACTCTCACTCTCTGTGTGTCTCTCTCGCTCTCTCTCTCTCTCTCTCTCTCTCTCTCTCTCTCTGTCTCTCTCTCTCTGTGTGAGTGTAGTGGTGGTATAGGAGGGGGGTTTAGAGTTTGAGAAACAAGGCCCATATGGGCTGCTTTAACCAGACCCTGGAGACTTGTCTTTCCATAGAGGAGAGAGTCATTAGGAAATTTATTGACTCCATATTGGTCTCCACAATCTGTGGAACTATGTGTGGAAGAGAGAGAGAGAAAACAAAGAACAATATTGTTCTTTTTTCCTATGCTGGAATAGCCCAATCTGCCTTTTTAGGGGGTTGAGAGAGGCGGGGTAAAATGGGTACCCCTCAGTGTTTTCCCTTTGTCCTCTGTTTTCCCCCATACACCCCCTCTCCTCACTCCCCACCCCCCTGCTCCCCCTTATAACTGCCGGGAGCTATTTGACCAAGCTCGTATGACTTTGTGTAACTCCTTATACTGATGAATAAATCTATGTTCTAATATTGGCTGGACTTTTGTACAAAGTTGTGTTAGAGAATGCTAAATCAAGTCTACGTCCCCCACACAGAGTACGTACTTTCTGCTTTTATCAAAGTATCTTTGGACGTGCTGCCGTGGCATCT
>NC_143034.1:23105000-23112500 GCF_057628025.1 Oncorhynchus mykiss | reverse complement strand
TTTTTGTTTCCATTGTTCCCCTCTAATCAGGGACTGATTTAGACCTGGCACACCAGGTGGGTTCAATGAACTGTCGGGTAGAAGAGAAAACCAGCAGGCTCCGGACCTCGTAGGGTCAGAGCTGAAGACACCTGCTAAAGACTGTGTTGTTTACTCTACTGTAAGGTGTGTGTGATGTGTGATGTTTTATGGATGAAGGGTAGCAGGATATGTTTGATGGAGCGGGTTGGGGGGAGGGGGGTATAGTGTATGATGTGTGTCCCAAATGGCCCCCTATTCTCTATTGGGCCCTGCTCAAAAGTAGTGCATTTTAAAGGGAATATGGTTGAATTTGGGATGCAGATATCTGGCTGTTTTCTGTTATGGTATCTGGCTGTTTTCTGTTATGGTATCTGGCTGTTTTCTGTTATGGTATCTGGCTGTTTTCTGTTATGGTATCTGGCTGTTTAGTGTTATGGTATCTGGCTGTTTTGTGTTATGGTATCTGGCTGTTTTCTGTTATGGTATCTGGCTGTTTTCTGTTATGGTATCTGGCTGTTTTCTGTTATGGTATCTGGCTGTTTTCTGTTATGGTATCTGGCTGTTTAGTGTTATGGTATCTGGCTGTTTTGTGTTATGGTATCTGGCTGTTTTCTGTTATGGTATCTGGCTGTTTTCTGTTATGGTATCTGGCTGTTTTGTGTTATGGTATCTGGCTGTTTTCTGTTATGGTATCTGGCTGTTTTCTGTTATGGTATCTGGCTGTTTAGTGTTATGGTATCTGGCTGTTTAGTGTTATGGTATCTGGCTGTTTTGTGTTATGGTATCTGGCTGTTTTGTGTTATGGTATCTGGCTGTTTTGTGTTATGGTATCTGGCTGTTTTCTGTTATGGTATCTGGCTGTTTTCTGTTATGGTATCTGGCTGTTTTCTGTTATGGTATCTGGCTGTTTTCTGTTATGGTGTCTGGCTGTTTTCTGTTATGGTGTCTGGCTGTTTAGTGTTATGGTATCTGGCTGTTTTCTGTTATGGTATCTGGCTGTTTTCTGTTATGGTATCTGGCTGTTTTGTGTTATGGTATCTGGCTGTTTTGTGTTATGGTATCTGGCTGTTTTGTGTTATGGTATCTGGCTGTTTTCTGTTATGGTGTCTGGCTGTTTAGTGTTATGGTATCTGGCTGTTTTCTGTTATGGTATCTGGCTGTTTTGTGTTATGGTATCTGGCTGTTTTCTGTTATGGTATCTGGCTGTTTTCTGTTATGGTATCTGGCTGTTTTCTGTTATGGTATCTGGCTGTTTTCTGTTATGGTATCTGGCTGTTTTGTGTTATGGTATCTGGCTGTTTTCTGTTATGGTGTCTGGCTGTTTAGTGTTATGGTATCTGGCTGTTTTCTGTTATGGTATCTGGCTGTTTTGTGTTATGGTATCTGGCTGTTTAGTGTTATGGTATCTGGCTGTTTTGTGTTATGGTATCTGGCTGTTTTCTGTTATGGTATCTGGCTGTTTTCTGTTATGGTATCTGGCTGTTTAGTGTTATGGTATCTGGCTGTTTTGTGTTATGGTATCTGGCTGTTTTCTGTTATGGTATCTGGCTGTTTTCTGTTATGGTATCTGGCTGTTTTCTGTTATGGTATCTGGCTGTTTAGTGTTATGGTATCTGGCTGTTTTGTGTTATGGTATCTGGCTGTTTTCTGTTATGGTATCTGGCTGTTTTCTGTTATGGTATCTGGCTGTTTTCTGTTATGGTATCTGGCTGTTTTCTGTTATGGTATCTGGCTGTTTAGTGTTATGGTATCTGGCTGTTTTCTGTTATGGTATCTGGCTGTTTTCTGTTATGGTATCTGGCTGTTTTCTGTTATGGTATCTGGCTGTTTAGTGTTATGGTATCTGGCTGTTTTCTGTTATGGTATCTGGCTGTTTTGTGTTATGGTATCTGGCTGTTTAGTGTTATGGTATCTGGCTGTTTTGTGTTATGGTATCTGGCTGTTTTCTGTTATGGTATCTGGCTGTTTTCTGTTATGGTATCTGGCTGTTTTGTGTTATGGTATCTGGCTGTTTAGTGTTATGGTATCTGGCTGTTTTGTGTTATGGTATCTGGCTGTTTTCTGTTATGGTATCTGGCTGTTTTGTGTTATGGTATCTGGCTGTTTTCTGTTATGGTATCTGGCTGTTTTGTGTTATGGTATCTGGCTGTTTAGTGTTATGGTATCTGGCTGTTTTGTGTTATGGTATCTGGCTGTTTTGTGTTATGGTATCTGGCTGTTTTGTGTTATGGTATCTGGCTGTTTTGTGTTATGGTATCTGGCTGTTTTGTGTTATGGTATCTGGCTGTTTTGTGTTATGGTATCTGGCTGTTTTCTGTTATGGTATCTGGCTGTTTAGTGTTATGGTATCTGGCTGTTTTGTGTTATGGTATCTGGCTGTTTTGTGTTATGGTATCTGGCTGTTTTGTGTTATGGTATCTGGCTGTTTTCTGTTATGGTGTCTGGCTGTTTTCTGTTTGTGTTACAGGGAACATCAAAGGTGAAAGATGCTGGCATGGGGTAGAATGCTACCTTGGAGTGGAAGAGGGGTGTGTGTGTTCACGAGTTCGCTCTCTAGTGTGTGTATGTATTTGTCTTACCTAGTGTGTTTGTGTGTGTGTGTGTGTGTGTGTGTGTGTGTGTGTGTGTGTGTGTGTGTGTGTGTGTGTGTGTGTGTGTGTGTGTGTGTGTGTGTGTGTGTGTGTGTGTGTGTGTACATCTTTTGTCTTTCCTGGTGTGTGTGTCGAGTCACACCAAGCCCTCTGCCCTGACATCTCTCCCCTCCTCTCTTCGCCTTCTCTGAAGCCCCAGAGGATTGTGGGTACGATGTGCTGACAAATGGATGCCGCCGGGCTGCCTAGCTGCTCCCGCTGCGGCCGGGGCGACACACTCCGAATACAAAGCCACGGACGGCCCTGAGGCCTCCACACACACACACACACTGTGTGCCTTCCCGGTCAGGCCTAGTACTCCAGTCGGATCATCCTTTCCAAACCTGGGATAATCTGAGCTCCTGTTTCTGGGCTTTAGCCATTTCTAGCCTGGCAATACAGTACAGAGATCATATGCCTGGTCGTACTCACAGCCTGGTCAGAAGAAACACCGGCTCTGCTTTCAACACATCTCTCTCTGTGTGATCACTGGCTTTCTGATTATGTGCAAACCATAGTAGTGCAGACTTCAGTACACAGAATATGTTATGTTGATTGTTACTGTTATCCAGTTCAGAGAAGCCTATACGTAGGCCTGTGTCCTAACAAGGTAGCTGGATAGAATATCATGAGACTTAATCAGACCAATCAATATGTTCACTGTTTATACAGGAATGCTACCTTGGTCCATGCTGAAAAGTCTACAGTTTTAATAGGTGGAAATGAGTATTTTCAAGATGGCAGAATAGATTGTGATTATGCTCTGTAGGAGAAGGCTTTAACAGGTTTGTACAGAGTTGAGTCAGTTCATGACTATGACTGTAGCCTACTGTGAGTTAGTTCACCACCACTTGGCCTTGGTCCGAGAAAACCTCAGTCTGACTGGTTTCCACTGAAGGAGTGGGTTGAGCCAGGCTGGGTAATCACTGAGACACACACACACACACACACACACACCAAATGGGCAGAACAGAATCAGGACTGCCTGTGTCTGTTTGTCTCCAGGGTCTGTGGTAGAACCATGGCCCTGTTCCATTGGCATCCTACTGGAACCAGAACTGGATCTGGACTCAACACTAGAACAGGGGATAAAGCCCAGCTCAGCCCAGCTCAGCATTTAATCCAGATCATTCCTGATCTGTATCTGGTTATCAACCTACATCCCTCCATCTCCCTCCTCTCACTCTCCATTCCCCTTTCTCTCGCTCTCTCTCTCTCTCTCTCTCTCTCTCACTGACCACACTACACCTCTCTCTCTCTCTCTCTCTCTCTCTCTCTCTCTCTCTCTCTCTCTCTCTCTCTCTCTCTCTCTCTCTCTCTCTCTCACTGACCACCCTACACCCCTCTCTCTCTCTCTCTCTCTCTCACTGACCACCCTACACCCCTCTCTCTCTCTCTCTCTCTCTCTCTCTCTCTCTCTCTCCCTGACCACCCTACACCTCTCTCTCTCTCTCTCTCTCTCTCTCTCTCTCTCTCTCTCTCTCTCTCTCTCTGACCACCCCTACACCCCTCGCTCTCTCTCTCTCTCTCTCTCTCACCACCCCTACACCCCTCTCTCTCTCTCTCTCTCTCTCTCTGACCACCCCTACATCCCTCCATATCCTTCCTCTCACTCTCCATTCCCATTTCTCTCTCTCTCTCTCTCTCTCTCTCTGACCACCCCTACACCCCTCGCTCTCTCTCTCTCTCTCTCTCTCACCACCCCTACACCCCCCCTCTCTCTCTCTGACCACCCCTACACCCCTCTCTCTCTCTTTTTGACCACCCCTACACCCTTCTCTCTCTCTCTCTGACCACCCCTAGACCCCTCGCTCTCTCTCTGACCACCTCTACACCCCTCTTTCTCTCTCTCTCTCTCTCTGACCACCCCTACACCCCTCTCTCTCTCTCTCTCTCTGACCACCCCTACACCCCTCTCTTTCTCTCCCTCTCTCTCTCTCTCTCTGACCACCCCTACACCCCTCTCTCTCTCTCTCTCTCTCTCTCTCTCTCTCTCTCTCTCTCTCTGACCACCCCTACACCCCTCTTTCTCTCTCTCTCTCTCTCTCTCTCTCTGACCACCCCTACACCCCTCTTTCTCTCTCTCTCTCTCTCTGACCACCCCTACACCCCTCTCTCTCTCTCTCTCTCTCTGACCACCCCTACACCCCTCTCTTTCTCTCTCTCTCTCTCTCTTTCTCTGACCACCCCTACACCCCTCTCTCTCTCTCTGACCACCCCTACACCCCTCTCTCTCTCTCTCTCTCTCTCTCTCTCTGACCACCCCTACACCCCTCTCTCTCTCTCTCTCTCTCTCTCTGACCACCCCTACACCCCTCTCTTTCTCTCCCTCTCTCTCTCTCTGACCACCCCTACACCCCTCTCTCTCTCTCTCTCTCTCTCTCTCTCTCTCTCTCTGACCACCCCTACACCCCTCTCTCTCTCTCTCTCTCTCTCTCTGACCACCCCTACACCCCTCTCTCTCTCTCTCTCTCTCTCTCTCTCTCTCTCTCTCTCTCTGACCACCCCTACACCCCTCTCTCTCTCTCTCTCTCTCTCTCTCTGACCACCCCTACACCCCTCTCTCTCTCTCTCTCTCTCTCTCTCTCTCTCTCTCTCTCTGACCACCCCTACACCCCTCTCTCGCTCTCTCTCTCTCTCTCTGACCACCCCTACACCCCTCTCGCTCTCTCTCTCTCTCTCTCTCTCTCTCTCTCTCTGACCCACCACCCCTTTCTTTCTCTCCCTTGAGAGATACAAACAGCTGCTTCACACACATAAATAAGCCAAAAGAAAAATGGCTTTTATTTAGTCATTAATGCCCTGCTTAGTCCCTCTAGTATGCTCTAAAGCATCAACAGCCAGATGCAGCTTGTGTCAATGTGGCATTCCATATGACTTCCCTTACTGTATGTCAGATGTATAAGCACTAATTCACCATGTTCTATTGTATGAACATCATGTTACGGCTTTGACTTCACAGACTGACTACTTGAGTGTCTGAGTGTTCAGTGATAGCAAAGTTATGAGGGTGTGTGTGTGTGTGTGTGTGTGTGTGTGTGTGTGTGTGTGTGTGTGTGTGTGTGTGTGTGTGTGTGTGTGTGTGTGTGTGTGTGTGTGTGTGTGTGTGTGTGTGAGTGAGTTTAGTTTCATTACTGTTGAAGCAGATTACCCCCACAACACACACACACACACACACACACACACACACACACACACACACACACACACACACACACACACACACACACACACAGACAGAGGCACAGTGCTGATAGGGCTTATGAAAGATGAAAGGGAGATACAGTGTTCACTCTCTCTGTCACACAGAGGGTTGAGAGCCACCGTGGGGACAGACTGCTCTGCTCTGGTCTGCAGTGTTCACTCTCTCTGTCACACGGAGGGTTGAGAGCCACCGTGGGGACAGACTGCTCTGCTCTGGTCTGCAATGTTCACTCTCTCTGTCACACGGAGGGTTGAGAGCCACCGTGGGGACAGACTGCTCTGCTCTGGGCTGCAGTGTTCACTCTCTCTGTCACACAGAGGGCTGAGAGCCACCGTGGGGACAGACTGCTCTGCTCTGGGCTGCAGTCTTCACTGATGGTATTACTTCACTGGCTGTCTCTTTAACAGCACTAAGTATTGGACTCAGTTGAGTTACAACGATCACCTTCCATGTCTGTGCTCTAATGCCAGCCTGTGTGTGGAATTGTATCATATACCATATATATTTTTTATATTTTCCACATTAAAAGTGTAATACTGTGATTTACAGTGCCTTGCGAAAGTATTCGGCCCCCTTGAACTTTGCGACCTTTGCCACATTTCAGGCTTCAAACATAAAGATATAAAACTGTATTTTTTTGTGAAGAATCAACAACAAGTGGGACACAATCATGAAGTGGAACGACATTTATTGGATATTTCAAACTTTTTTAACAAATCAAAATCTGAAAAATCGGGCGTGCAAAATTATTCAGCCCCTTTACTTTCAGTGCAGCAAACTCTCTCCAGAAGTTCAGTGAGGATCTCTGAATGATCCAATGTTGACCTAAATGACTAATGATGATAAATACAATCCACCTGTGTGTAATCAAGTCTCCGTATAAATGCACCTGCACTGTGATAGTCTCAGAGGTCCGTTAAAAGCGCAGAGAGCATCATGAAGAACAAGGAACACACCAGGCAGGTCCGAGATACTGTTGTGAAGAAGTTTCAAGCCGGATTTGGATACAAAAAGATTTCCCAAGCTTTAAACATCCCAAGGAGCACTGTGCAAGCGATAATATTGAAATGGAAGGAGTATCAGACCACTGCAAATCTACCAAGACCTGGCCGTCCCTCTAAACTTTCAGCTCATACAAGGAGAAGACTGATCAGAGATGCAGCCAAGAGGCCCATGATCACTCTGGATTAACTGCAGAGATCTACAGCTGAGGTGGGAGACTCTGTCCATAGGACAACAATCAGTCGTATATTGCACAAATCTGGCCTTTATGGAAGAGTGGCAAGAAGAAAGCCATTTCTTAAAGATATCCATAAAAAGTGTCGTTTAAAGTTTGCCACAAGCCACCTGGGAGACACACCAAACATGTGGAAGAAGGTGCTCTGGTCAGATGAAACCAAAATGGAACTTTTTGGCAACAATGCAAAACGTTATGTTTGGCCTGAAGACCTGAGACTGGGACGGAGATTTGTCTTCCAACAAGACAATGTTCCAAAACATAAAGCAAAATCTACAATGGAATGGTTCAAAAATAAACATATCCAGGTGTTAGAATGACCAAGTCAAAGTCCAGACCTGAATCCAATCGAGAATCTGTGGAAAGAACTGAAAACTGCTGTTCACAAATGCTCTCCATCCAACCTC
>NC_143034.1:23095000-23100000 GCF_057628025.1 Oncorhynchus mykiss | reverse complement strand
GATGGGAGATGGAGAGAGACAGGAAGGAGACAGCAGGGAGGATGTGAGGAGACCGGAGAGGAGAGGAGAGGAAGGGAGAGGAGGGGAGGGGAGAGGAGGGGAGAGGAGAGGAGGGGGGGGGGGGAGAAGAGGGGAGGGGAGAGGAGAGGAGACCGGAGAGGAGAGGAGAGGAGAGGGGAGGGGAGGGGAGGGGAGAGGAGAGGAGAGGAGAGGAGAGGAGAGGAGAGACAGCTGTTAGAAATAGTTGTTTGTGAAGGATGGTTTAATAAATTGTTGTACTGAAATACAGTCCAATTTTCAAAAAGACAGCGGCCTTTTGATATCATCTTGTACGTGAGAGGTACTTGACTTGGAAGTCTACATTGTGTAAAAGGCTACAAGTAAGCATCCTGTGTAGCCTTGTAGTACACAAGACTAGACATTTGTACCACACACAAGCCAGTGACTTGACACTGTGGTGTTCTTCCCACCAGCAGCCAGCCGTCACAGTGGGAGTATGTCTGTGTCTGCTGCGGCACAGTGGTGGGGAACATTCTAGAATCTAGAGATGTCTGGGGGGCTGTGTCTACACGCCAGTAAAGATGTCACGCCTGTAACGTACAGCTGCGCTGTGCGTGTGTGTGTGTGTGTGTGTGTGTGTGTGTGTGTGTGTGTGTGTGTGTGTGTGTGTGTGTGTGTGTGTGTGTGTGTGTGTGTGTGTGTGTGTGTGTGTGTGTGTGTGTGTGTGTGTGTGTGTGTGTACGCGCGTGTGTATGTGTCTGCGCGTGTGTATGTGTCTATGTGCCGCGATGGACGGTGTTGGTGGGGGGACTGTCACAGGCAGACAGACCGGTAGAGAGGGGAGAGAGAGAGAGAGAGGCGAGGAGAGGGATGTTATCAGGGACCTGACGGGAGAACCCAAGCTCTTGGAGCTTCTGTCACAGCAGAGAGAGAGAGAGAGTGAGAGAGAGAGAGAGAGAGAGAGAGAGAGAGAGAGAAAGATTGTGGGATACTCTCCTGAGACTGAAGTGTGCGATCCCAGTGAGTGAGCAACATTGTCTGGTTAATGTTGTTGAGCCAGCTCAGTGTCAGTCTGTCTGTTTCTCTGTCACTCTCTCTCGTCCTGTTAATTCCCACCTCATTCATTCTCCCACAAAAACGTTCTCTTTTCATTTGTCACTACTCTCCTTCATCAGATGCCTCCCTCTCACCCCAGCCAGGTCACTGGAGATATAAGGCAATGTTAGACATTCGTCCAGCTCCCCAGGATGTTGGGAAATGCCTTCAAAACCGTCCACTAGGGGCAACAGTGAGCGCAATAACCATCAGGAAGGCTTGCGTCTAGAGCGTTGTTGATGGAGATGGCGGATGGGATTAAGCAGCGAGCTTCGGCTAGGCACAAACCATTTTTTACCCCATCCCAAACTTTAACCCTTACCTTAACCATTCAGAGTTAATGCCTAACCTTAACCCTTACCTTAACCATTCAGAGTTAAGGCCTAACCTTAACCCTTACCTTAACCATTCAGAGTTAATGCCTAACCTTAACCCTTACCTTAACCATTCAGAGTTAAGGCCTAACCTTAACCCTTACCTTAACCATTCAGAGTTAATGCCTAACCTTAACCCTTACCTTAACCATTCAGAGTTAATGCCTAACCTTAATCCTTACCTTAACCATTCAGAGTTAATGCCTAACCTTAACCCTTACCTTAACCATTCAGAGTTAATGCCTAACCTTAACCCTTACCTTAACCTTTCAGAGTTAATGCCTAACCTTAACTCTTACCTTAACCATTCAGAGTTAATGCCTAACCTTAACCCTTACCTTAACCATTCAGAGTTAATGCCTAACCTTAACCCTTACCTTAACCATTCAGAGTTAATGCCTAAACCTAACCCTTACCTTAACCATTCAGAGTTAATGCCTAACTTTAACCCTTACCTTAACCATTCAGAGTTAATGCCTAACCTTAACCCTTACCTTAACCATTCAGAGTTAATGCCTAAACTTAACCCTTACCTTAACCATTCAGAGTTAATGCCTAACCTTAACCCTTACCTTAACCATTCAGAGTTAATGCCTAACCTTAACCCTTACCTTAACCATTCAGAGTTAATGCCTAACCTTAACCCTTACCTTAACCATTCAGAGTTAATGCCTAACCTTAACCCTTACCTTAACCATTCAGAGTTAATGCCTAACCTTAACCCTTACCTTAACCATTCAGAGTTAATGCCTAAACTTAACCCTTACCTTAACCATTCAGAGTTAATGCCTAACCTTAACCCTTACCTTAACCATTCAGAGTTAATGCCTAACCTTAACCCTTACCTTAACCATTCAGAGTTAATGCCTAACCTTAACCCTTACCTTAACCATTCAGAGTTAATGCCTAACCTTGAACCCTTACCTTAACCATTCAGAGTTAATGCCTAACCTTAACCCTTACCTTAACCATTCAGAGTTAATGCCTAACCTTAACAGTCGAAATTTGACGTTAAATACTGGACAAGCGTTGAATACTGAAGTCAAACCGTGAGATCTGTCCCTCTCTTTCCCCCATCATCTCTCCCTGTCCCTCTCTTTCCCCCATCATCTCTCCCTGTCCCTCTCTTTCCCCCATCCTCTCTCCCTGTCCCTCTCTTTCCCCCATCCTCTATCCCTGTCCCTCTCTTGTCCCCCATCATCTCTCCCTCCCTCTCTTGTCCCCCATCCTCTCTCCCTCCCTCTCTGTCCCCCATCCTCTCTCCCTCCCTCTCTTTCCCCATCCTCTCTCCCTCCCTCTCTTGTCCCCATCCTCTCTCCCTGTCCCTCTCTTGTCCCCCATCCTCTCTCCCTCCCTCTCTTTCCCCCATCCTCTCTCCCTCCCTCTCTTGTCCCAATCCTCTCTCCCTCCCTCTCTTTCCCCATCCTCTCTCCCTCCCTCTCTTGTCCCCATCCTCTCTCCCTCCCTCTCTTGTCCCAATCCTCTCTCCCTGTCCCTCTCTTGTTCCCCATCCTCTATCCCTGTCCCTCTCTTTCCCCCATCCTCTCTCCCTCCCTCTCTGTCCCCCATCCTCTCTCCCTCCCTCTCTTTCCCCATCCTCTCTCCCTCCCTCTCTTGTCCCCATCCTCTCTCCCTGTCCCTCTCTTGTCCCCCATCCTCTCTCCCTCCCTCTCTTTCCCCCATCCTCTCTCCCTCCCTCTCTTGTCCCAATCCTCTCTCCCTCCCTCTCTTTCCCCATCCTCTCTCCCTCCCTCTCTTGTCCCCATCCTCTCTCCCTCCCTCTCTTGTCCCAATCCTCTCTCCCTGTCCCTCTCTTGTTCCCCATCCTCTATCCCTGTCCCTCTCTTTCCCCCATCCTCTCTCCCTCCCTCTCTTGTCCCCATCCTCAATCCCTGTCCCTCTCTTTCCCCCATCCTCTCTCCCTCCCTCTCTTGTCCCCATCCTCTCTCCCTGTCCCTCTCTTGTCCCCCATCCTCTATCCCTGTCCCTCTCTTTCCCCATCCTCTCTCCCTGTCCCTCTCTTTCCCCATCCTCTCTCCCTCCCTCTCTTGTCCCCATCCTCTCTCCCTGTCTCTCTCTTGTCCCATCCCCTCTCCCTCCCTCTCTTTCCCCATCCTCTCTCCCTGTCCCTCTCTTGTCCCCCATCCTCTCTCCCTGTCCCTCTATTGTCCCCCATCATCTCTCCCTGTCCCTCTCTTGTCCTCATCCTCTCTCCCTGTCCCTCTCTTGTCCCCCATCCCCTCTCCCTGTCCCTCTCTTGTCCCCATCCTCTCTCCCTATCCCTCTCTTGTCCCCATCCTCTCTCCCTGTCTCTCTCTTGTCCCATCCTCTCTCCCTCCCTCTCTTTCCCCATCCTCTCTCCCTGTCCCTCTCTTGTCCCCAATCCTCTCTCCCTGTCCCTCTCTTGTCCCCCATCCTCTCTCCCTGTCCCTCTCTTGTCCTCATCCTCTCTACCTGTCCCTCTCTTGTCCCCCATCCTCTCTCCCTGTCCCTCTCTTGTCCCCCATCCTCTCTCCCTGTCCCTCTCTTGCCCCCCATCCTCTCTCCCTGTCTCTCTCGTCCCATCCTCTCTCCCTGTCCCTCTCTTGTCCCATCCTCTCTCCCTGTCTCTCTCTTGTCCTCATCCTCTCTCCCTGTCCCTCTCTTGTCCCCATCCTCTCTCCCTCTCTCTTGTCCCCCATCCTCTCTCTCTGTCCCTCTCTTGTCCCCATCCTCTCTCCCTCTCTCTTGTCCTCATCCTCTCCCTGTCCCTCTCTTGTCCCCATCCTCTCTCCCTCTCTCTTGTCCCCCATCCTCTCTCCCTGTCCCTCTCTTGTCCCCATCCTCTCTCCCTGTCCCTCTCTCGTCCTCATCCTCTCTCCCTGTCCCTCTCTTGTCGCCATCCTCTCTCCCTGTCTCTCTCTTGTCCCATCCTCTCTCCCTGTCCCTCTCTTGTCCCCCATCCTCTATCCCTGTCCCTCTCTTGTCATCATCCTCTCTCCCTGTCCCTCTCTTGTCCCATCCTCTCTCCCTGTCCCTCTCTTGTCCCCCATCCTCTATCCCTGTCCCTCTCTTGTCCTCATCCTCTATCCCTGTCTCTCTCTTGTCTCCATCCTCTATCCCTGTCTCTCTCTTGTCCCCATCCTCTCTCCCTGTCCCTCTCTTGTTGCCCATATTCTCTCCCTCTCTATAGCAACTCTAGCTCAGTCACTTCAGCTCCTCTCTCTGTGTTAGTCCGCCTCACATTCACTGTGGTGACAGGGTTTGTGTGTGTCAGTCGCTGTCTGCGTGGCTGCTGTCTTTCTCTTGCTGGTGACATTTCTGTGCCAGGTATGACAAATGGCAGGCGCAGAGGAAGCGTTTATTCCCTGCGGTGAGTTTAATTAGCCAGTCAGTCGCGGCTGGCACCGTCTTGTTTTGGGAACGACACACACACACACAGCGAGCGACACAGCCACACACACACACACACACACAGCGAGCAACACAGCCACACACACACACAGCGAGCGACACAGCCACGCACACACACAGCGAGCGACACAGCCACGC
>NC_143034.1:23087500-23090000 GCF_057628025.1 Oncorhynchus mykiss | reverse complement strand
GGCATTATGCCGACCACATGGGGTCTCTGGACAGAACCCATCCATTGTTACAAAGTTGCACCACTAAGGGCTCTGACCACATGTGAAGTTGGAATAGGTTGATTGAAAACGGTGAATATTTGCAAGTCGACAAATAGGTTCCTATAAAATGGCATTAATAAGAATTAAAGTATTTTTTGTTGTTTTTTGTATTAAATCAAGCTGGGTAATACCATAACTAAAACATAATGACATGGAGGAACTGACAGAACTACTACAAATCATGTGATAATTCTGTGATGTAAAATATAATTTGGGCTGGTCCGGTTGCTTAAGGCGGGATGTGAAAGTGGAACTTAAAATATTTATAATGTTTGCACAGCATTAGCATGCTCCTCTCTCTCACACACACACACACACACACACACACACACACACACATACAATCATACACACACAGGAGGAATAGAGAATGAATGGATCCTCTTTTTACCACCATCTGTCTTCCCGAGGTCAACTACAGTATGTTAATAGTCTATATTAAATCAAATCAAAAAGTTACTTTGATTTGAAATGTGTCTTTATGTAAATTTTACTATATACAGGGTATTACGGTACAGAGTCAATGTGGAGACTATATACAGGGTATTACGGTACAGAGTCAATGTGGAGGCTATATACAGGGTATTACGGTACAGAGTCAATGTGGAGGCTATATACAGGGTATTACGGTACAGAGTCCATGTGGAGGCTATATACAGGGTATTACGGTACAGAGTCAATGTGGAGACTATATACAGGGTATTACGGTACAGAGTCAATGTGGAGACTATATACAGGGTATTACGGTACAGAGTCAATGTGGAGGCTATATACAGGGTATTACGGTACAGAGTCAATGTGGAGACTATATACAGGGTATTACGGTACAGAGTCAATGTGGAGGCTATATACAGGGTATTAGGGTACAGAGTCAATGTGGAGACTATATACAGGGTATTACGGTACAGTCAATGTGGAGACTATATACAGGGTATTACGGCACAGAGTCAATGTGGAGGCTATATACAGGGTATTACGGTACAGAGTCAATGTGGAGGCTATATACAGGGTATTACGGTACAGAGTCAATGTGGAGGCTATATACAGGGTATTATGGTACAGAGTCAATGTGGAGGCTATATACAGGGTATTACGGTACAGAGTCAATGTGGAGACTATATACAGGGTATTACAGTACAGAGTCAATGTGGAGGCTATATACAGGGTATTACGGTACAGAGTCAATGTGGAGGCTATATACAGGGGGGAGCCGGTACAGAGTCAATGTGGAGGCTATATACAGGGGGTACCGGTACAGAGTCCATGTGGAGGCTATATACAGGGGGAGCCGGTTCAGAGTCAATGTGGAGGCTATATACAGGGTATTACGGTACAGAGTCAATGTGGAGCCGGTACAGAGTCAAATGTGCAGGCTATATACAGGGGGAGCCGATACAGAGTCAATGTGCGGGGTCACCGGTTAATTGAGGTAGTAGGTACATGTAGGTAGAGTTATTAAAGTCACTATGCATAGATGGGAGTGGCAGTGGTGTGTGGGCGGGGGGGCCAATGCAAATAGTCTGGGTAGCCATTTGACTAGATGTTCAGGAGTCTTATGGCTTGGGGGTAAAAGCGGTTTAGAAGTCTCTTGGACCTAGACTTGGCACTCCGGTACCGCTTGCCTTAGCAGAGAGAACAGTCTATAACTAGGGTGACTGGAGTCTTTGACAATTTTTAGGGCCTTCCTCTGACACCGCCTGGTATAGAGCTACTCGATGGCAGAAAGCTTGGCCCCAGTGGTGTACGGGGCAGTTCGCACTACCCTCTTCACGACTGTATTGGTGTGCTTGGACAATTCTAGTTTGTTGGTGATGTGGACACCAAGGAACTTGAAGCTCTCAACCTGGTCCACTACAGCCCCGTCGATGAGAATGGGGGCGCGCTCAGTCCTCTCTTTCCTGTAATCCACAATCAACTCCTTTGTCTTGATCACGTTGAGTGAGAGGTTGTTGTCCTGACACCACACGGCCAGGTGTCTGACCTCCTCCCTATAGGCTGTCTCGTTGTTGTCGGTGATCAGGCCTACCACTGTTGTGTCATCGGCAAGTTTAATGATGGTGTTGGAGTCGTGCCTGGCCGTGCAGTCATGAGTGAACAGGGTAGTACAGGAGGGGGCTGAGCACGCACCCCTGAGGGGCCCCTGTGTTGAGGCTCAGCATGGCGGATGTGTTGTTACCTACACGTACCACCTGGGGGCGGGCTGTCAGGAAGTCCAGGATCCAGTTGCAGAGGGAGGTGTTTAGTCCCAGGGTCCTTAGCTTATTAATGAGCTTTGAGGGCACTATGGTGTTGAACGCTGAGCTGTAGTCAATGAATAGCATTCTCCCATAGGTGTTCCTTTTGTCCAGGTGGGAAAGGGCAGTGTGGAGTGCAATAGAGACTGCATCATCTGTGGATATGTTTGAGCGGTATGCAAATT
>NC_143034.1:22387500-22417500 GCF_057628025.1 Oncorhynchus mykiss | reverse complement strand
AAAATCTAAGTAAACTTCAATGCTATTTGGCTCTAAACAGACAGTACATGGTGGCAGACTATCTGACCACTGTGACTGATAGAAAACTGAGGGAAACACTGACTAGGTACAGACTCAGTGAGCACAGTCTGGCTATAGAGACCGGTCATCACAGACAAACCTGGCTGCCCAGAGAGTACAGCCTGTGCTCACTCTGCTCCAGGGGAGAGGTAGAGACAGAGCAGCATTTCCTATTACACTGTGACAAATACTCAGACCTGAGAGAATATTTCTTTCCGAAAATTATAATTCAATACAAAGAATTTGAAACTATAAAAGATTTAAAAAATGTAAAATATTTATTGGGTGAAAAGCCTAAATGTGCAGTTTTGGCAGCCAAATATGTGTCCTCCTGCCACAACCTGAGGGAGAGCCAGTGAAAAGTGCAAAGTAATGCCGATAATATTTCCCATCTTGTTTTGTTTTGTCTTTCATACCACGTCATGTGTCTTCTCAGTCATGTTGACACTGGTCTACTACCATAGCTTTAATGTATTGTTGTTCTCATTGATATTGTTGTTGTAGTTGTTGTTAATGGTTATCCCATGTCCACTACTACTATTATTATTGCTGTTGGTCCCACCATTTATTTATATATAAATATATATATATATTTTATATATAAATATATATTTTTATTTTATTTTTCGATATGTGTACTTTGACACTGTAAGTAATACTGAACTTGCCATGTCAATAAAGTCAATTGAATTGAATTGAATTGAGAGAGATTAATGAATGTTTATGTATGAATAATATGTCACATCTATATAGTAAATATGGACAAATTATTTGGAGAAGGAGAGAGAGCAGGAAGGGGGAGAGAGAGAAGTTGTGAGAGAGACAGAGACAGACAGAGGTAAACAGAAAGAGGTTATGAGAGAGGCAGAGAGAGAGAGAGACAGAGCGACAGAGACAGAGAGAGAAAGAGAGTGACAGAGAGAGAGCGAGAGACATATGTTTCCCATGCCAATAAAGCCCTTTGAATTGAACTGAATTGAGAAAGACAGAGAGAGAAACAAAGACAGAGTAGCCGTGTGTAGTAGAGTTGAAAGATAGGAGATAACTAGTCTGATAGGGAGAGTGTCAGGGAAGAGGAGGTGCTGGCGGCTGCTTTCCACACACACAATGCTTTCTAGAGGGAGAGAGAGGAGTGGAATGGAGGGCCTTCCGATTCAACTTCAGCTAATTGAAAGAGCTTTTTGGCAGGAATGGACTGCATAAGAGCAGAGGAGCGAACGGTGCTGATAATGAGAAGCAGAAAGAAAGGAGGAAACGAGAGTGAATGAAAGAAAGAGAGATTGGAAAGTGGGAACGAGGTAGAGGAAACGGACAAAGAGAGAGACTGAAAAGGTGATAAAGGGTAACATAAAAGAGTGAAAATTAAAAAGGAAAGATAGAAACCACAAAAGCGAAACCACAAAAGCGAGAGACAGAAAGATAGGGATGGGTTCTCTCATCCAGTTCTATAGGGTTCTATCAAAAGGAGAGTACATTTTAACTCAATAGCCCAAAAGCACAATGAAATAGTCCACTAAATACATCTCTACCCCAATAAAAAGGACAATGATTTATTAGCCAACAAAATTATGGCTGTATTCTCTCATTCTATACCCCCAGTCAGCCCTGAGATGAAGAGATGAGATTGGTTGGTGTGTGTGTGTGTGTGTGTGTGTGTGTGTGTGTGTGTGTGTGTGTGTGTGTGTGTGTGTGTGTGTGTGTGTGTGTGTGTGTGTGTGTGTGTGTGTGTGTGTGAGTGTGTGTGTGTGTGTGTGGCAACCATTTAGAGCTTCTATGATGCAGTCCTTGCCTAAAACAGCCTGAGGTAAAACCACTTTATCGGTGAAATAGGATGAGAAAAACATGCCATACGTACTACACGCATGAGAGACCTGCAGGAGTGTTAGACCACCGTGGGCACCACATACTTTACAGTAGAGTGTAGTACAGAGATGTGTGTGTTGTGTTTCGTGTTTTCGTGCGTGCGTGTGTTTGTGTGTGTGTAGAGCACAGGAATAGAAACACAATATCTAGATACTAAGGTTGTCACGCCTGCTCCCGCTCCCCCTCCCTGGAGCTAGAGGGCACCAGGCTACCCTTCTTTACACACACCTGCCACCATCATTACTCGCAGCAGTGCTCATTGGACTCACCTGGACTCCTTCACATTGTTGATTACCCCCTGTATATCTGTCTGTTCCTCGGTAGTGTTCCCTGTGTCTGCATCTATTGTTGTTATGTGTTCCTGTCCAGACGCTGTTCCTGTTCTGTTTCATGTCCGTCAGTTACTAAACCTTCACTTCCTGTACCTGCTTCTCATCTCCTGCGTCGATCCTTACAGAATGTGGACATCATTACAAGAAGCATCAGGGAATTTTCAGGGTTTGATTTTGTTGGTGACGTTGGACCCGGGGGCCGTCGCCGATGGAACCGGGGGTGCCTAAGCTGGCTTGTTGGGCTGTCATGCCCTAGCTGGCTCGAGAGGTTTCCTTGTCCCGGTTGGCTCGGCAGGTTCCCATCCCACGTCATGCTTCAGCCGGCTCGTCGGGCTCCTATGCCTCCGCCGGCCCATGAGTTTTCTTGTTTTGTTGGTGACGTCAGGCTTGGATTCCACCGCTGATGGAACCTGGGGTGCCTAAATTGGCTCTTCGGGCTGTCACGCCCAAGCTGGCTCGAGAGGTTTCCTTGCCACGGTTGGCTTGGCAGGTTCCCATCCCACGTCATGCTTCAGCCGGCCCATAGAGTTTCTACACCACAGCGGAATCGTCAGGCTGTTACGCCTCATTCGGCCCGTCCAGCTCGCCCAGGTGAGACGCTGGCGCACCTCCCGCTCCCCCTCCCTGGCGCTCGAGGGCGCCAGGCTACCCGTCATCATACGCACCTGTTACCATCATTACGCGCAGCTGCGCTCATTGGACTCACCTGGACTCCCTCACTTTGTTGATTGCCCCTGCATATAAGTCTGCTCCTCTGTGTTGTTCCCTGTAGTAGCATTGTTTGTCGCGTTGTTTATGTCCAGATGGTGTTCTTGTTCCATTGCTTGTCTGTCTATATTAAACCTTCACTCCCTGTACCTGCTTCTCATCTCCTGCGTCGATCCTCACAAAGCTCACTTGAAAGGATGTAATATGTTATACTGAGTGACCGACGGAAAGGAAACGTACAGTTATTCACTATAACTACTGTTCCCTGAAGGAGGGACGAGGTACAACATACTATGGAGAGTCAATGACCAGTCATATTCACCTGAAGAACTGAAATCACACCCAACGGGACAATCACACCCAGGGTTCGCATTAATTTCCTCAATTCAGTACTGCTCTTCAGCGAGCCCAAACCCCTTGACAGCGTGGGGGCAAATACATTATACCTAGTTCCCTCCTTCAGGGAACAGTAGTTATATTCATAACTGCACGTTTATTTTCAGTCGGTCACTTGGGGACATACAATCATGCCCCAAGCCGGCTAAGAGTGTACCTGTTACGGTGCGTGAATGAGGACCCAAAAGCGAATTAACGTAAACAGAGCTTCTTTAATAACAAAACAAACGTAGGCTCAGATGGACCGGCAGATTCCGACAGGACAGGACAAGGTTGCAGCAAACATGACGATAGTCTGGTTCAGGCATGAATAACACAAACAAGAATCCAACAAAGACAGAAACAAAAACAGAGAGAGATATAGAGGACTAATCAGAGGGAAAAAGGGAACAGGTGGGAAAAGGGGTGACGAGGTAGTTAGGAGGAGACAAGGAACAGCTGGGGGAAAGAGGGGGAGAAAAGGTAACCTAATAACGACCAGCAGAGGGAGACAGGGTGAAGGGAAAGGACAGAAACAAGACACAACATGACAATACATGACAGTACCCCCCCACTCACCGAGCGCCTCCTGGCGCACTCGAGGAGGAAACCTGGCGGCAACGGAGGAAATTATCGATCAGCGCACGGTCCAGCACGTCCCGAGAGGGAACCCAACTCCTCTCCTCAGGACCGTACCCCTCCCAATCTACTAGGTACTGATGACCACGGCCCCGAGGACGCATGTCCAAAATCCTACGGACCCTGTAGATGGGTGCGCCCTCGACAAGGATGGGGGGGGGGGGGGAAGACGAGCGGGGGCGCGAAGAACGGGCTTGACACAGGAGACATGGAAGACCGGGTGGACGCGACGAAGATATCGCGGAAGAAGAAGTCGAACTGCGACAGGATTAATGATCTGAGAAATACGGAACGGACCAATGAACCGCGGGGTCAACTTGCGAGAAGCGGTCTTAAGGGGAAGGTTCTGAGTGGAGAGCCAAACTCTCTGACCGCGACAATATCTAGGACTCTTAGTTCTACGCTTATTGGCAGCCCTCACAGTCTGCGCCCTATAACGGCAAAGTGCAGACCTGACCCTCTTCCAGGTGCGCTCGCAACGTTGGACAAAAGCCTGAGCGGAGGGGACGCTGGACTCTGCGAACTGAGATGAGAACAGCGGAGGCTGGTACCCGAGGCTACTCTGAAAAGGAGATAGCCCGGTCGCAGACGAAGGAAGCGAGTTGTGGGCGTATTCTGCCCAGGGGAGCTGTTCTGACCAAGACGCAGGGTTGCGAAAAGAAAGACTGCGTAAGATGCGACCAATAGTCTGATTGGCCCGTTCTGCTTGACCGTTAGACTGGGGGTGAAAGCCGGAAGAGAGACTGACGGAAGCCCCAATCAAACGGCAAAACTCCCTCCAAAATTGAGACGTGAATTGCGGACCTCTGTCCGAAACGACGTCTGACGGAAGGCCATGAATTCTGAAAACATTCTCGATGATGATTTGTGCCGTCTCTTTAGCAGAAGGAAGCTTAGCAAGGGGAATAAAATGAGCCGCCTTAGAGAACCTGTCGACAACCGTAAGAATAACAGTCTTCCCCGCTGACGAAGGCAGTCCGGTGACAAAATCTAAGGCGATGTGAGACCACGGTCGAGAGGGAATGGGAAGCGGCCTGAGACGGCCGGCAGGAGGAGAGTTACCGGACTTAGTCTGCGCGCAGACCGAACAAGCAGCTACGAAGCGACGCGTGTCATGCTCCCGGGTGGGCCACCAAAAACGCTGGCGAATGGAAGCAAGCGTACCCCGAACGCCAGGGTGGCCGGCTAACTTGGCAGAGTGAGCCCACTGAAGAACGGCCAGACGAGTAGGAACGGGAACGAAAAGAAGGTTCCTGGGACAAGCGCGCGGCGACGGAGTCTGAGTGAGTGCTTGCTTTACCTGCCTCTCAATTCCCCAGACAGTCAACCCGACAACACGCCCCTCAGGGAGAATCCCCTCGGGGTCAGTGGAGGCTACTGAAGAACTGAAGAGACGAGATAAAGCATCAGGCTTGGTGTTCTTAGAACCCGGACGATAAGAAATCACGAACTCGAAACGAGCGAAAAACAGCGCCCAGCGCGCCTGACGCGCATTAAGTCGTTTGGCAGAACGGATGTACTCAAGGTTCCTATGGTCAGTCCAAACGACAAAAGGAACGGTCGCCCCCTCCAACCACTGTCGCCATTCGCCTAGGGCTAAGCGGATGGCGAGCAGTTCGCGGTTTCCCACATCATAGTTACGTTCCGACGGCGACAGGCGATGAGAAAAATACGCGCAAGGGTGGACCTTGTCGTCAGAGAGGGAGCGCTGAGAAAGAATGGCTCCCACGCCCACCTCTGACGCGTCAACCTCGACAACGAACTGTCTAGTGACGTCAGGTGTAACAAGGATAGGTGCGGATGTAAAACGATTCTTGAGGAGATCAAAAGCTCCCTGGGCGGAAACGGACCACTTAAAGCACGTCTTGACAGAAGTAAGGGCTGTGAGAGGGGCTGCCACCTGACCGAAATTACGGATGAAACGACGATAGAAGTTTGCGAAGCCGAGAAAGCGCTGCAGCTCGACGCGTGACCTAGGGACGGGCCAATCAATGACAGCTTGGACCTTAGCGAGATCCATCTTAATGCCTTCAGCGGAAATAACAGAACCGAGAAATGTGACGGAGGAGGCATGAAAAGAGCACTTCTCAGCCTTCACAAAAAGACAATTCTCTAAAAGGCGCTGGAGGACACGTCGAACGTGCTGAACATGAATCTGGAGTGACGGTGAAAAAATCAGGATATCGTCAAGGTAAACGAAAACAAAGATGTTCAGCATGTCTCTCAGGACATCATTGACTAATGCCTGAAAGACAGCTGGAGCGTTAGCGAGGCCGAAAGGAAGAACCCGGTATTCAAAGTGCCCTAACGGAGTGTTAAACGCCGTCTTCCACTCGTCCCCCTCCCTGATGCGCACGAGATGGTAAGCGTTACGAAGGTCCAACTTAGTGAAAAACCTGGCTCCCTGCAGGATCTCGAAGGCTGAAGACATAAGAGGAAGCGGATAACGATTCTTCACTGTTATGTCATTCAGCCCTCGATAATCTATGCAGGGGCGCAGGGACCCGTCCTTCTTCTTAACAAAAAAAACCCCGCTCCGGCGGGAGAGGAGGAGGGGACTATGGTACCGGCGGCAAGAGCTACAGACAAATAATCTTCGAGAGCCTTACGTTCGGGAGCCGACAGAGAGTATAGTCTACCCCGGGGGGGAGTGGTTCCCGGAAGGAGATCAATACTACAATCATACGACCGGTGTGGAGGAAGAGAGGTGGCCCTGGACCGACTGAACACCGTGCGCAGATCGTGATATTCCTCCGGCACCCCTGTCAAATAGCAGACATTAAACATTTCACATGGCAAGAGACGTTCCAGGAGAGGATAGAATTACTAGACCAATTAATGGAAGGATTATGACAAACTAGCCAGGGATGGCCCAAAACAACAGGTGTAAAAGGTGAACGAAAAATTAAAAAAGAAATGGTTTCGCTATGATTACCAGAAACAGTGAGGGTTAAAGGTAGCGTCTCACGCTGAATCCTGGGGAGAGGACTACCATCCAGGGCGAACAAGGCCGTGGACTCCCTTAACTGTCTGAGAGGAATGTCATGTTCCCGAGCCCAGGTCTCGTCCATAAAACAGCCCTCCGCCCCAGAGTCTATTAAGGCACTGCAGGAAGCTGACGAACCGGTCCAGCGTAGATGGACCGACAAGGTAGTGCAGGATCTTGAAGGAGAGACAGGAGTAGTAGCGCTCACCAGTAGCCCTCCGCTTACTGATGAGCTCTGGCTTTTACTGGACATGAAGTGACAAAATGACCAGCAGAACCGCAATAGAGACAGAGGCGGTTGGTGATTCTCCGTTCCCTCTCCTTAGTCGAGATGCGGATACCTCCCAGCTGCATAGGCTCAGCACCCGAGCCGGCAGAGGAAGATGGTAGTGATGCGGAGAGGGGGGCAACGGAGAACGCGAGCTCCTTTCCACGAGCTCGGTGACGAAGATCAACCCGTCGCTCAATGCGAATAGCGAGTTCAATCAAGGAATCCACGCTGGAAGGAACCTCCCGGGAGAGAATCTCATCCTTTACCTCTGCGCGGAGACCCTCCAGAAAACGAGCGAGCAAAGCCGGCTCGTTCCAGCCACTGGAGGCAGCAAGAGTGCGAAACTCAATAGAGTAGTCTGTTATGGATCGATTACCTTGACATAGGGAAGACAGGGCCCTGGAAGCCTCCTCCCCAAAAACAGATCGATCAAAAACCCGTATCATCTCCTCCTTAAAGTCCTGATACTGGTTAGTACACTCAGCCCTTGCCTCCCAGATTGCCGTGCCCCACTCACGAGCCCGTCCAGTAAGGAGAGATATGACGTAGGCGACACGAGCAGTGCTCCTGGAGTAAGTGTTGGGCTGGAGAGAAAACACAATATCACACTGGGTGAGGAACGAGCGGCATTCAGTGGGCTCCCCAGAGTAACACGGCGGGTTATTGATTCTGGGCTCCGGAGATTCGAAAGCCCTGGAAGTGGCCGGTGGATCGAGGCGGAGATGGTGAACCTGTTCTGTGAGGTTGGAGACTTGGGTGGCCAGGGTCTCAACGGCATGTCGAGCAGCAGACAATTCCTGCTCGTGTCTGCCTAGCATCGCTCCCTGGATCTCGACGGCTGAGTGGAGAGGATCCGAAGTCGCTGGGTCCATTCTTGGTCGGATTCTTCTGTTACGGTGCGTGAATGAGGACCCAAAAGCGAATTAACGTAAACAGAGCTTCTTTAATAACAAAACAAACGTAGGCTCAGATGGACCGGCAGATTCCGACAGGACAAGGTTGCAGCAAACATGACGATAGTCTGGTTCAGGCATGAATAACACAAACAAGAATCCGACAAAGACAGAAACAAAAACAGAGAGAGATATAGAGGACTAATCAGAGGGAAAAAGGGAACAGGTGGGAAAAGGGGTGACGAGGTAGTTAGGAGGAGACAAGGAACAGCTGGGGGAAAGAGGGGGAGAAAAGGTAACCTAATAACGACCAGCAGAGGGAGACAGGGTGAAGGGAAAGGACAGAAACAAGACACAACATGACAATACATGACAGTACCAAACTAGGTGGCCCACGGTAGGCCAAGCACACACAGGTTCCACCGGCTCCAAAAAAGGGTTATAGAAGCCACCTTTTCTCGAATACTTACCCGAGAAGCCTGAACTGTCAGAGCCTCATGAGGCCCCATATAAATCAAATCAAGATCAAATAAAATGTTATTAGTCACATGTGCCGAATACAACAGAATACAACCTTACAGTGAAATGCTTACTTACGAGCCCCTAAACTACATAAGGGATGCGAGTGACATTACACATATGGTTGATAAGGATCTCCATATTGCAATTGTACGGTCCCTTACAAGAGGCCTCAGGTCGTCCCCCAGGGCTCGGTCTTCCGGGAAGTCATCGAATAAAGTCTCTCGGACATTTGGTTTCCTTTTCATAACATTTTTACATTTTCATCATTTTTTCGCTGTATTGTAAAATTCCACCAGATGGCGACTGGCTGCTTATTGCAAATGGTCAAAACATCACCAAATGGACATGGGCGTTTCTCCCAAATGGAAAAGACTTCGAAAATGAAACTCGGTGAGCACAGGTTTGGCCAAATGGGCTTTATGCCCAGAAACAAGATGGTGTCGAGGCCTCAATGCTTTTTAAGTTGAGGCCCATTTTCTGGGATTAAAGGTCAAAAACGGTAATACAGCGCTAATTTGACCACTTCACGGCAAACTACAAAAACATACACGTGTAAGGAAAAAAAAACCCAGCCATTTATCTATCGTAATTTACGAGAAATAATTGAATGTCCGTTTGGTGATGGTTAAAGAAATGTTTTTTTTTCAAACAAGTTATAAATCCAGTTGTGGCGTGTTCTGTTAAGGCGGGTTTCGGAGCTCTACGTGATTTCTGTGATTTTCTGAACTCACGCACGCAAACACAGTCAATGGGGAGTGACACAGTGTGAGGCTTACAGACACATAGAGCCTATGTTACTTTCAGCTTCCTGTGACAACCGGCAGTGCCTTAAATTGGGGTTGTAGGGGGCTGCTTCGAAGGGTTAAAAAGGTCACATCTCTCCAAAATTTCATGTGTGATGAGGCAACCCTCATGAACTGTAAATCAGTCATTTCTCCCATCAGATGTACAAGAAAAACTCACACATACACAGCCAGGATGGAGTAACAGTGTGGGGCTTGCAGACACACAGAGCCTGCAATAGATACCGGTGTTCGCACCATCAAAGAACCGTCAGACCTAGAGCTCAGAAACTTTATATACATGTTCTAGAGCTTAAGTTGATAGTGCACAGTGAGTTATGTGGCTGTAGAAGGTTCTCAGCCTGAGAAACAGCCCTTTCTATTTTAAATTACTTCAATTCATTTTGAACATTGCGAAAATGGCGACATTTAGAAAAGTCCCAGAATCACAAGACTAGGTGCATTGAAACCGCCTCGGACCATAGAGACGGACCCTAGTTTCTGTCCAATAGCGCTTTCAGGGACCCCGTAGCAACGCCCGAAAAAAGTGCATTTTCAGCATAAATTAAGGTCGCTGCTCGGGCTCCGAATGACAGCTGGTGCTCTCATGCATGTTTCAGTGTTATTTGCCTCGAAGCGAGCACAGAAGTAGTTTAGCTCATCCGGTAGGCTCATGTCACTGGGCAGCTCTCGGCTGTGCTTACCTTTGTAGTCTGTAATGGTTTGCAGGCCCTGCCACATCCGACGAGCATCAGAGCCGGTGTAGTACGACTCGATCTTAGTCTGTATTGACGCTTTGCCTATTTGATGGTTCATCGGAGGGCATAGCGGGACTTCTTAAAAGCTCCAGGGTCCCGCTCCTTGAAAGCGGCAGCTTTAGCTCAGTCCAGATGTTGCCTGTAATCCATGGCTTCTGGTTGGTGTATGTACGTACAGTCACTGTGGGGACAACTCTACCTCAGGCGAGCAATGGCTTGAGACTTCCTTAGATATCATGTACCAGCTGTTGTTTACAAAAATACTTAGACCGCCGTCCCTTGTCTTACCAGACGCCGCTGTTCTATCCTGCTGGTACATCGTATAACCAGCCAGCTGTATGTTGATATTGTTGTCGTTCAGCCACGACTCCGTGAAGCATATAGGGAACCAGAACCTGCTGCAACTTGGCTATGAGCACTGCCATGCTGCCACTGCAGTCCATAAACCCCACAGTTCTAAGAACAATACTTACCTTGTGAGCCTGAAAAATCAGAACTCGTACAAGGAACCGCATGTCCAAAACAACAGAACCCCTGTTGTGATTTGGTGAAGCGCCAATGCATGCTACATAGCAGGTCCACAGACTTCAATGGTTCAAACGGAGGCTCGCACAGAGTGTCCAGGACCAAAGCCAGGTCTCAGATCGGTGCCACTCAGACACTGGTCTGAGCCAACGCACACCTTTCAGGTACCGCACCCCCAGAGGATGAGACCACTGGGTAGTGCTGTCAATCCCTACATGACACACCGAGATGGCTGCCATATATACCTCCAATGTGAAAAAGGCCCTGCTCAAAAAGTTATTGCAAGAACATCAAAATGTCCACCAAAGAGCTTTGAAAAGGAGAAACTCCTTTAACCGGACACCAACACTCAAACGCACGCCACTTATATGTATACAACCCTCTCGTAGAGTGTGTGACGCGCCAACTGTACAGTCATAATCACGTTCAAGAGTAAACCCCTAGTTCCCCGTCAAATTCAACCTTTCAGGGGCCAAACCAACTGATCCCATATATGTGGTCGTGGGTGCCAAACTCTCCCATCTGCCTGGGACAATAGATCCCGACTACACGGAACCCTCCACGGGTCCCAGCCCAACAGGCGCATGATCACCGGGAACCAGGGTTGTCTGGGCCAATGGGGACACACAACAATCAACAACAGACCCTTCTGAAAGACCCTCCCCACGGTGGCTTGAATCAGATGCATTGGAGGAAACGCATACCGCAGGGTACGAGGACACTGATACGCCAAAGCATCCGTTCCCAAAGGAGCGCCCAGATCCCTCATTGAGAAGAACAGACAACAATGTGCATTTTCTTGCGATGTTTAAGATCTAAGTTCGCCATGCTGATCCGGTCCCATATCTGGGGAACCACCGAGGGGTGCAGTCTCCACTTTGTAGAGATAAGACATCAACATCAACTGTTCAGATGAGTCGGTGGGAATCAAGCCTTTATGATGGAATTTCTGCAAAGAAACCAATACTAAAGGACACAAACAATAAGAAGAGACTTGCTTGGGCCAAAAAAACACTAGCAATGGACATTAGACTGGTGGAAATCTGTCCCGAGGACTGATGAGTCCAAATGTGAGATTTTTGGTTCCAACCGCTGTGTCTTTGTGAGACGCAGAGTAGGTGAACGGATGATCTCCGCATGTGTGGTTCCCAGCGTGAAGCATGGAGGAGGAGGAGGTGTGATGGTGGTGCTTTGCTGTAACACTGTCTGTGATTTATTTAGAATTCAAGGCACTCTTAACCAGCATGGCTACCACAGCATTCCACAGCGATACACCACCCCATCTGGTTTGCACTTACTGGGACTATCATTTTTTTTCAACAGGACAATGACCCAACACACCTCCAGGCTGTGTAAGGGCTATTTGACCAAGAAGAAGAGTGATGGAGTGCTGCATCAGATGACCTGGCCTCCACAATCACCCGACCTCAACCCAATTGAGATGGTTTGGGATGAGTTGGACCACAGAGTGAAGGAAAAGCAGCCAACAAGTGCTCAGCATATGTGGGAACTCCTTCAAGACTGTTGGAAAAGCATTCCAGGTGAAGCTGGTTGAGAGATGCCAAGAGTGTGCAAAGCTGTCATCAAGGCAAAGGGTGGCAATTTTGAACAATCTAAAATCTAAAATATATTTTGATTTCTTTAACACTTTTTTGGTTACTACATGATTCGATATGTGTTATTTCATAGTTTTGATGTCTTCACTGTTATTATACAATGTAGAACATAGTACAAATAAAGAATAACCCTTGAATGAGTAAGTGTGTCCAAATGTTTGACTGGTACTGTATGTATAAGAGAAAATTACACACTTCCTCCCCTCCCCCACGCACGCACACGCATATACACTTCTTCTCATCCCACACTTCTCCCCTCTCTCTGCTTCCCTAGCCATACACACCAATAAGCCCCATAGCAGCTCATCATCCAAAACCACTTCTGGCACATTTTCTCATTACACAAGACCTCCTGTTCTGTCCTCTCCTAAGTGGCAGGGAGGGAGAAACATGAGTGAACCCTCCAGTCAGAGGCTATATCCCCATGAGGTCAACCTGCCCCCGAAAACCAGCAGAGAATGTGATACACAGGCACGCATGCGCTCACATGCATACACACACAGACAGACACAGACATACATACAGACATAGACACAACACCACACTTCCTCCCCAAACAGAGAGTGTGAGTCACTGAGCCCCCCCTGCTGTAGTCCATCACTGTCTGACAGCATGGCATGCAAATCTAGCATTACACTATCTATCCTCCGGTGGCATGGATCCACCACGTTCCTGAGTCATGCACATAGGGCCTACAGGGCATAATGTCTGTTACTGGGGGGTTGGAGGGGTTGAGGGGGTGGTGGGGGGAAGGTTTTCCAGGAGTTAGGGGAGGAGTTGAGGGGTGAAAGGGGGAGGAAGGGGCAGCCAGGAGGGGGTTGGGAGGAGGGTAGGGGCATCCAAGCCATTTAATTATTCTCTTTTTTTAATTATATGTTTCTGGGCTGATTCACTGAGTCATTCACTGCTATGTCAAATAGGACCTATATTATTAGTGTCTTATCATAAGTAAGGGGACTCTGCTCTGTGTGTGTGTGTGTGTGTGTGTGTGTGTGTGTGTGTGTGTGTGTGTGTGTGTGTGTGTGTGTGTGTCTGTGTGTCTGTGTGTGTGTGTGTGTGTGTGTGTCTGTGTGTGTGTGTGTGTAAGGTTTTGACAAGGGTCCCAGGTGTACTCCAGGAGGAAGATTGAATGCCAGGCCCTAACTACCAACTCTGGGTCTCAGTGACAGAACTCCGTTGGGGATTGAAAGAACTCCGTTGGGGATTGAAATATTCATGGGTTTGTGTTTGTGTTATTTTATTCCTGTTGTTTGGAAGTTGCGATGAGGGACGTGTACGCATAACTGCATCTGATAAGAAAACAAATAAACATCCCAAAAATGTTATACTTTCACCCAGGTTGCTTATCACACACACACACACACACACACACACACACACACACACACACACACACACACACACACACACACACACACACACACACACACACACACACACACACACACACACACACACACACACACACACACACACACACACACACACACACACACACACACACACACAACAACCCACATATTCCAATCCACAATCCAAACCAACCACAAAAAATACAATTATGTTTATTTTTAGAAAAGGAACGTGGAGGATTGAGAGGGGAAAGGCATTTGTACAAGTATATATTGTCTAATAAGAGCAGCATTAATAATCCCCAACCCTTATTCGACTGTACATGTAACTCAATCAGTAACCCAACAACAGTGCTAGAGGAAGGGAGTCTAACACACACTCCCACAAAACACACATACACAGACACACACCTCCTAACCTCCTACTGTTCTTTGGACCTCTTTTAATTTAATCATTTTGTCCCCAAGCATTCAATTAGTCACAGAATCTATGAACAATGCAGGCACTAAAAGCAAAGCCCTATGAAGTTAAATGGAGATTAATTATTCATGTACTGAGTGTACTGTAATGTTCTGTACTGTAATGTTCTGTACTGTAATGTTCTGTACTGTAATGTTCTGTACTGTAATGTTCTGTACTGTAATGTGTCAGATAACAAAACAAGTAAATGAAGAAAGAGAAATGTGTTTTCTTTCATGATTACTGTGGTTAATGGTAAGATAAGACGAAGGCTGTTGTAGAAGACTGCACATATCCACCTCTTCAGGTTCTGCTGGGATGACTAAACAGAGGACAATGTTCCTCAAAGGTCTGTGTGTGCATATGTGTGTGAGTGTGTGTATGTGCATGGGTATTGTATGTGTGTCTAGGTGTGTGTGTACTATAAGGAAAAGGCTATATGGACACTCCTGACCTGCAAACCGATATTTCATTTCAGAATTGGCTAACATTTGGTTAGGGTCAGGGTTAAGGGTTTGGTTAAGGTAAGTGTCCGTTTTAGATTATGGTTAGTCGTTTTGCAGGTCAGTAGCGCCCTTATAGTCTCTACCATACTATACCCTATGTTTCTACCCCCACATCTAGGGCACTCACTTGAGCACTTCATTGGAGTTGCCTTGTTTAGAGCCCTTCTTGTTAGGGGTCTCGTTGCAGCCTGACTTGAGCAGCGTGTGTTGCCCCCGGTCCAGCATCATGGTGGAGGTCGCCATGGCGATGACAGCCACTGCATCCCGCACCCGAGCCTCCAAACTGTAGTCCCATTCGTCATACGACACCGAAATTAGCCCTGAGAGAAGGAGAGAGAGAGAGAGGGAAAAATAGAAGAAAATGGGGGGGTAGGGGAAGATGTGGAAGGATGAGGGGTGAAAAGGTGGGAGGTGGAGAGAGGTTAAGAGAGCCATCTCAAATAACAGAGGTGCCACATGAATTACAAACTGGTTTGTAATCCCAAAATCCAACACCCTTCATAGCTGAGTTCACCCAGAGTAGGATGAAGTTTCCCAGAAGATCAGTTTTGTATTTTCCGTTTAGGAGAATAAATGGCTCCTGGATCAGTATGCACCTTAACTTTTTACCCTTCTCCTGACCCCCATTCTAACCCCATCCAGTAACTACCTGTGGGAAACACGGCGGGGACATTATCGGCGTCGCCGGCCACTAGCGATGGTACGATCCAGGTATACCCGTATCCCGTCAGTCCCACAGAGTTTGCCACCTCAAAGATGGTGTAGGCCTCCTCCTTGGTGCAGTAAAGCAGGTAGACAGGGCTCTGCAGCTTCTTCATCTGGTTCTGGATCTTAGCGTCTCCGTCATCCACAGACATGTCCAACAGGAGGACTTCTTCTAGCTCCCAGCCCACAAAACTGTTCTCTATGGTGCTCCGGATCTATGGTGGGGGAGAGAGAAAGGGGGGTGGGGGGAGAGGAGAGAGGGAGGAGAAGGAAGAAGAGAGAGGGGAGGAGGAGGTAGAATAGTGAGGGAGGATGAGGAAAAGAAGAGGAGAGAGGGAGGAGGAGAAGGAGGAGGAAGACGAGGAAAGAAAAGTATTGACTGTTCTGTTCCAATATCCACACAAGAAACACCACTTGAAAAGTAAACAGCTTGTTTGTCTGTCAGTCTTTCTGGCTCCTCTCTTGGGTTTAGCTGTGCAGGTGTAAGACTAGTAGTGTGCCAGTTCAGCTCTAGTACTTGAGCTTTTAAAAAAAATATATATTTATTTTTTTACCTTAATTTAACTAGGCAAGTCAGTTAAGAACAAATTCTTATTTTCAATGACTGCCTAGGAACAGTGGGTTAACTGCCTGTTCAGGGGCAGAATGACAGATTGTCAGCTCGGGGGTTTGAACTTGCAACCTTCCGGTTACTAGTCCAACGCTCTAACAACTAGGCTACCCTGCCACCCCTTTAGGTCCTGGCTGTTTTCTAAAGAATGCTTTCAAGACAAAGGGAAAGGACAACAGGTTGGGTGTGGGGCATCACTCATAGGAACAACAGGTTGTGTGTGGGGCATCTCTCATAGGGGTTTCATAGGAACAACAGGTTGTGTGTGGGGCATCTCTCATAGGGGTTTCATAGGAACAACAGGTTGGGTGTGGGGCATCTCTCATAGGGGTTTCATAGGAACAACAGGTTGTGTGTGGGGCATCTCTCATAGGGGTTTCATAGGAACAACAGGTTGTGTGTGGGGCATCTCTCATAGGGGTTTCATAGGAACAACAGGTTGGGTGTGGGGCATCTCTCATAGGGGTTTCATAGGAACAACAGGTTTGGTATGGGGCATCTCTCATAGTGTTTTCATAGGAACAATGATGAATAAGATATAGAAACAGGAGAAAATGGATGCCATTTTTAAAATACTTTGCTTGGAGTACCAGATGTGCAGGGTTTGAACATGAGACTTTTCTTTTAGTTCATTGCAAAAGGCAAGCTCAGCCAAAGTACACTACATGACCAAAAGTATGTGGACATCCGCTCGTGGAACATCTCATTCCAAAATCATGGGCATTAATATGGAGTTGGTCCCCCTTTGCTGCTATAACAGCCTCCACTCTGAAATCTAGGCTTTCCACTAGATATTGGAACGTTGCTGTGGGGACTTGCTTCCATTCAGGCACAAGAGCATTAATGAGGTCGGGCACTGATGTTGGGCGATTAAGCCTGGCTCGCAGTCGGTGTTCCAATTCATTCCGATGGTTTTTGGTGGGGTTGAGGTCAGGGCTCTGTACAGGCCATTCAAGTTATTCCGCACCGATCTCTAAAAGCCATTTCTGTATGGATCTTGCTTTGTGCACAGGGCATTGTCATGCTGAAACTGGAAAGCGCCATCCCCAAACTGTTGCCACAAATTTGGAAGCACAGAATCATCTAGACTGTCATTGAATGCTGTAGCGTTATGATTTCTCTTCACTGGAACTAAGGAGCCCGAAACATGAAAAACAGCCCGAGAACATTATTCCTCCTCCACCAAACTTTACAGTTGGCATTATGCATTCGGGCAGGTAGCGTTCTCCTGGCATCTGCCAAATCCAGATTAATCCGTCGGACTGCCAGATGGTGAAGCGTGATTCATCACTGCAGAGAACGCGTTTCCACTGCTCCAGAGTATAAATGGCGGCAAGCTTTACACCACTCCAGCCGATGCTTGGCATTGCACATAGTGATCTTAGGCTTGTGTGCGGCTGCTCGGCCATGGAAACTCATTTCATGAAGCTCACGACGAACACTTCTCGTGCTGACGTTGCTTGCAGAGGCATTTTGGAACTCAGTAGTGAGTGTTGCGGAGGACAGACGATTTTTACGCGCTGCTCGCTTCAGCTCTCTGAACTGACTTGTTGGAAAGGTGGCATCCTACGACGGTGCCACGTTAAAAGTCACTGAGCTGTTCCGTAAAGCCATTCTACTGCCAATGTTTGTCTATGGAGATTGGAATGCTGTGTGCTCGATTTTATACACCTGTCAGCAATGGGTGTGGCTGAAATAGCCAAATCCACTAATTTGAAGGGGTGTCCACATACTTTTGTATATATAGCGTATTTGAACTGATTTCCAATAGTATTTGAACCCAGGTCTGGTCTGCCTCACTTTGTTGACAAAGTCCTGGTATCCGGGGTAGTAGGTGGTGACGATGGAGAAGATGTACCAGTCGTATTCCTCCATGATCTTCAGCATGATGGAGGCCTGCTGCTCTATGGACGGGCCAAACTGGAAGAACATGGAGTGGTCGTCCTGCAAACACGGGGAAGAGAGAGAAGAGCGAGAGGGAAGACAGAAGAACGGGACGTCAGGTCAACGGTCAAACGGAAATGAGATGTAAAGGAGGATAGTACACGTACAGCACATGGGGCGGCCACACACACAAACAACATCTGGAGACTCAAGGGAGGTCCAGGGGGCGATGTTGTTCAGTCACCCATGAGGACGTGATGGTTGAGATGCATTATTTATGGAACTAAGGGACTGGAGGGGACATCAGAGGAACTGTATGAAGAGGTCACACCCAGCATCAGCTGAACATCAGGGGTCTATTTGTGTTCATGAGTTTGTCAGTGGGGGAGTGTGTGTATGATTACTAGTGAGTGAGTGTGAGCGAGATTGTGAGTGTGCGTGTGTGTGTGTGTGTCCTCACAAGGATAGTAAAACAAGGAAAATTCTGATAAGTGGGGACATCTCACCGGTCACCACAAGGAAAAAGGCTATTTTAGGTTTAAGGGTTAGGTTTACGGTTAGGGTTAGGGTTACAATTAGGATCAGGGTTAGAATTAGGGTTAGTGGTTAGGGTTTAAGGTTAGGTTTAGGGGTTAGGGAAAATAGGATTTTGAATGGGAATCAATTGTTTGGTCCCCACAAGGATAGTAAAACAAACATGCCTGTGTGTGTGTGTGTGTGTGTGTGTGTGTGTGTGTGTGTTTTTTTGTGTGTGTGTGTGTGTGCGTGTTTGTGTGTGTGTGTGTGTGTGTGTGTGTGTGTGTGCGTGTGTGTGTGTGTGTGTGTGTGTGTGTGTGTGTGTGTGTGTGTGTGTGTGTGTGTGTGTGTGTGCGCGTGGGTGTGTGTGTGCGTGTGTGCGTGTGTGTGTGTGTGTGTGTGAGCATTGTGCGTGAATCTGCTCATATGTACAGTGGGGTTTGAAATGATTGACACAAAGATAAGAAAATATTACTGTATAAAATAAATGATTCAAATACTGAGCTGTACTGTATGCTACACAAATGGAAAAGTATATTATTTTATACTAATACAATTGCTCAGAGAAATAGATGCAGTTTTTTTTCTCAAAAAGGCAGGAGTCAATATTACTGACACCCCTGTTTTCAATACCTCACCTTACAAGGATAATGGCACTAAGCCTTTTCCCAAAATGTTTAATGAGTTGGAGAACACATTGGGATGAATCTTAAACCATTCCTCTTCCAGGAAGACAATAACACCAAGCATACATAAAAATCCACAAAATAAATGGTTAACTGGCCACATAATCAACTTTTTGCAATAGTTATGTCAGTTTCCAGACTTGAAACCAATTGAAAATGTGGTTTGATTTGAGGAGGACAATCCTGTAAAACGCAGACGAAGGATATCAATGACCTGGAAGGATCTGGAAGGATTCTGTATGGATCCCTCCCAATGTGTTCTCCAACTCATAAAACATTTTAGAAAAAGGCTCAGTTACGTTATCCTCCCAAGATGAGGTATATGAAGGTATTGAAAACAGGGTTATCAATCATTTGTAACCCTACTTTTTCAAGACAAAAAAATGATTACTTGTTGAACAAAATCTCTTTCACTGAGCAACTGTATAATTATAAAATAATGTTTTTTTTAGCATACAATATAGCACAGTATTTAAATTATTCATTTTATATAGTCATTTTTTCTAATCTTAATCAAGGGTGTAACGTTGGTCCCCACCGTACGTGTACACAGTGAGTGAGTGAGTGAGTGAGTGAGTGAGTGAGCGACATCGTTAGTTTGTGAATGAATATGTGTGACGTCCATACGATATCTGCATGTTCCCATGTGCAAGCAAACATGGCCTGCCTATGTGACAGCTCTGTATGTGACTGTGTGTATGGGCGTGTCCATAGGTTGTGGCTCCATGTTACTCCTGCAGCAGGCTGTGCTGAACTCTCCCTGGCTCAGGTCTACTCGCTCCACTCCACATCAAAGCCCACTTCCCGCCCTGTTACATCTCCCACCTCCCCCACAGGGACAGATATGGCTTGATCCGTTACCTAGCTTCTGCTTTGATGAGGTAATCACATTCCATGTCAATGGGGGACGGAAGTGTGGAAGTAGAATAGGGGAGTTTGGGGGATTAATCCTGAAGCGTTGACAGTCAGGAGACACTTCACTTGAAATAACTGTGTTAAAATAATATGCTTGTGCGCAGACGCTCCCTTAAACTCTAACCTTTCTATTGAAACCCGTTGCTATTTTGACTACGTTCCATATGTTCTGAGGGTCATATACATTATTGTATGTATGCTGTGTTTGTCCCTTCCCATAACTTCCTGTCAATCAACCGCAAATCCACGGCAGCCATTGACTCCTCTTGATCCTCCACGTTTCTCAATCTATCCTGAGCCCTAATCTCTCCTCTTCACACCTTTACACACTTCTCTCTCTATTCTCTCTCTGTCCTACATTATTCATCACTGTGCGGATACAGATATAATTTAATTTGAAGACTTTTTTCCGCTCTTTTCCTCTATCATTCTATTCTCTCTTTTCGTTCTCTTTCTCTCTATCTCAAATGTCATTCACTTGGATCAGCAGACACCTATTCCATTATTCATAGAATAACAGCTAATCAGTCTAATGTTCTCTTTAAAATCCTCATCAATTCACACGTTTTTATTCTCCTAATGGAATTAGTCTGTCAGTGTTTTTTTTACTCTTCGTGTTTATCTTCTTCACACCAGGTCCTAAACCTCAATTAGCTCATGTCTGCGAGGTGCCAACCAGTGTCCTGCAGGGCCAGCAGGGTCAAACTGTCTCGCTCCTGCAGGGCCAGCAGGGTCAAACTGTCTCGCTCCTGCAGGGCCAGCAGGGTCAAACTGTCTCGCTCCTGCAGGGCCAGCGGGGTCAAACTGTCTCGCTCCTGCAGGACCAGCGGGGTCAAACTGTCTCGCTCCTGCAGGGCCAGCAGGGCCAAACTGTCTCGCTCCTGCAGGGCCAGCAGGGCCAAACTGTCTCGCTCCTGCAGGGCCAGCAGGGCCAAACTGTCTCGCTCCTGCAGGGCCAGCAGGGTCAAACTGTCTCGCTCCTGCAGGACCAGCGGGGTCAAACTGTCTCGCTCCTGCAGGGCCAGCAGGGCCAAACTGTCTCGCTCCTGCAGGGCCAGCAGGGTCAAACTGTCTCGCTCCTGATCAGCGACCAAGTTGCATGTCCTGTCCACTCACATCAGTGTTCACTAGCCCTACTAACTGTGATGTGATGCCCAACACTTGTATGGGCCCTGGTTATAAGTGGTGCACAAAATAGGATAGAGGGTGCCATTATGGATGGAACCTATGAGTGAAGTGAGAGATGCTCAACGGATAAATGAATAAAAGAGAGCAGAGAAAGGACATTTTTCTTCGAGATGGAAAAATACCTATTATTGTAACTCTCTGAAGAGTATTGTTTGAATTTTGACATGCTTTTGTCGGCGTTGTGCTATGCGAGTTTGATTGTTCAGCGCGAAATCACGCGAGTCGACGCGTACATATTATGTGTTGTAGTGGCACCACTTCTGCTGCTACACAGCTGCATGTTGCAGACATTAGCTAAAGGAGGCTAGTAAAGTACAGTAGCTTAAATGACTCACTATCATCATTATGCCGTTCGTCATAAAGATGACAGCAACCAGCCTCAGTAGATATACAACACTGTAACCTATTGCATCTCCCTGAGGATTTGTAACATACTGTACTGGGATGAAGCATAATATGTGAGTAACCCGTCTTTAACATAGTGACTCTAACACCTCAACCACTCCTCACATCAACCACTCTGCAACACATGTATGAATATATGCAGAGTCTCTTATACAGAAAAGTGCTTCCATCTCTTCCTTCTTTGCAGGATGTCACTCGTTTCTATAAGATGTGCTGGGATGGGGAGCAGTGTTGAGGGCGGACTATTATTTAAACCTATTAAGACTCTGAAGTGTTGTGAGCTTTATATCAGATCGTCACGGTGGCTTCGCCTGGCGTCGTCGGCGGAGCTGCCTGCTTCCTCTGCTGCGTCAATGTGTACTGTATGTGTACTGTGGTGTGTGTGTGTGTGTGTGTGTGTGTGTGTGTGTGTGTGTGTGTGTGTGTGTGTGTGTGTGTGTGTGTGTGTGTGTGTGTGTGTGTGAGCAGTCTAAAGCGGGTCTGAAAGGATTTGGCAACTCATCTCCATGTCATGCCAATGAAAGCCTGTCTCCAATTAGATTTGCAGGGAGAGAACGACATATCAGCCCTCCGCTTAACAAGCCCTGGTGGGAGAGGATTGAGAGAGAGAGAGAGAGAGAGAGATAGAGAGAGAGAGAGAGAGGGAGAGGGAGAGGGAGAGAGAGAGAGAGAGAGAGAGAGAGAGAGAGAGAGAGAGAGAGAGAGAGATAGCGAGAGAGAAGGATAGAGAGGGGTGATGGATAGAGAGGGGTGATGAAAGAGAGAGAGAGAGGGGGAGAGAGTTGGCAGTTGGGGCTGAGTGAGAGATAGAGAGGAGTCTCAATTGAGAAAACAGGAAAAACCTAAGAACTCCCAGAGAGAGAGAGTAAGAACAAGAGATAGATTCACAAACACACACATTCACACATTGAAGTAGCAGCTGCGTTATAGTAGACACATCCTTTCCCTCCTCCTCTCTTTTTCCACTTCACTCCCCTCTTTCAATCCACCTTTTATCCTCTCACCCCTTCCAACTATCTTGCCTCTATCTGTCTTTCCTCTGTCTTTTCTCCATCTATCTATCTTTCCTCTGTCTTTTTTCTGTCTTTCCTCTGTCTTTCCTCCATCTATCTATCTTCCCTCTATCTTTCCTCTGTCTTTCCTCTGTGTTTCCTCCATCTACTTATGTTCCCCTTGTCTTCCCTCTATTTTCCCTCTGTCTTTCCTCTGTCTTTTCTCCATCTATCTATCTTCCCTCTATCTTTCCTCTGTCTTTTTTTCTGTCTTTCCTCTGTCTTTTCTCCATCTATCTATCTTCCCTCTGTCTTTCATCTGTGTTTCCTCCATCTATCTATCTTCCCTCTGTCTTTCCTCTGTCTTTTCTCCATCTATCTATCTTCCCTCTGTCTTTCCTCTGTCTTTCCTCCATCTATCTATCTTCCCTCTATCTTTCCTCTGTCTTTCCTCCATCTACTTATGTTCCCCTTGTCTTCCCTCTATCTTCACTCTGTCTTTCCTCTGTCTTTTCTCCATCTATCTATCTTCCCTCTATCTTTCCTCTGTCTTTTTTTCTGTCTTTCCTCTGTCTTTTCTCCATCTATCTATCTTCCCTCTGTCTTTCCTCTGTCTTTTCTCCATCTATCTATCTTTCCTCTGTCTTTTTTCTGTCTTCCCTCTGTCTTTCCTCTGTCTTTTCTCCATCTATCTATCTTTCCTCTGTCTTTTTTTCTGTCTTTCCTCTGTCTTTTCTCCATCTATCTATCTTCCCTCTGTCTTTTTTTCTATCTTCCCTCTGTCTTTCCTCCATCTATCTATCTTCCCTTTGTCTTTTTTCTGTCTTCCCTGTCTTTTCTCTATCTTCCCTGTCTTTTCTCTATCTTCCCTCTATCTTTCCTCTGTCTTTTTTTCTGTCTTCCCTCTGTCTTTTCTCTATCTTCCCTCTATCTTTCCTCTGTCTTTTTTTCTGTCTTTCCTCTGCCTTTCCTCTGTGTTTCCTCCATCTATCTATGTTCCCTTTGTCTTCCCTCTATCTTCCCTCTCTTTCCTCCATCTATCTATCTTCCCTCTGTGTTTCCTCCATCTATCTAACTTCCCTCTGTGTTTCCTCCATCTATCTATCTTCCCTCTGTGTTTCCTCCATCTATCTATCTTCCCTCTGTGTTTCCTCCATCTATCTATCTTCCTTCTATCTTTCCTCTATCTTCCCTCTGTCTTTTCTCTATCTGTCCTTCCATATTTTCTCCCCAGCACGTTCATCCTGCTGTCAGTCTCGCTCTGTGGTTTAAGCTCACCATGCTTCATCATCAAATTTCTTCGCTAATCAAATACACACAGAGTTAATTCATCTAACATTCCTTGTTTAATTAGGAATGACCCTATTTTGAAGTCTTTCCTGTTGCGTCGCTTTTTCTTATGCACTTCATTTGAAGAACCCACAGTGTCTTGATTGAATTACTCCGCTATTTTTGGTCCAGGAAATGATTACACAGTTGCTCTCGTTTCATTTGCTGGGCAGCCAATAGACTAAGAACATGTGCATTCTATAAATGACGAGCTCTGGAAAATGGGGATGGCAATCATGGGAACTAGATATAGAGTGCGGTAGGACATCGCAACAATTTTGTGAGCAGCACAATATAAAATCAAAAAGGACCTCAGCATCTCAAATCTCTGGCTCCAATCTCCGATGTCATTAACAAACTAGCAAAAAGTTTTCGCCCTTGTTGTGTGGCAATTAGCCACTCTCACAGTAAGAAGCTGTTAATGTTATGCGTAAATCACAAGCAAATCAATGTTTGACAAAAAGTGCAGGTTTTGTACTTTATTCAACAAACTAGTACATCTTGTGGCTGCCAGGTAGCAGTCTCACAGAAGCTGTTCTGTTGGTCGCTTCAATGAATCCCAAAGAAACCATGTATGTACAGTAGTGTTTTGCGTATCTTACAGTCCATTAAAACGGACATTATAGAGTTATTTTTCCAGCATAATGTCCATTTTAACAGACTGTAAAATACACTGTGACCTTTATTATCAGCATGCTGAGGCCTGTCCTCACCACAGCCAGCAGGCTCTACCTCTGACCTCTGTGTGGGGAATATCATGTTGGTCACGTCACCAAACCCCCATGGTCACAACCATCCTCCACACACACACAAACCATGGTCACAACTATCCTCCACACACACACAAACCATGGTCACAACCACGCACGCACGCACACAATCACACACGGAGGAGGTTAAACTCAGGTCATACAATATGACTGCTCATGCACTGGTTCTACAGCTTGGAAACATATTTACCTCTCTCTCTCTCTCTCTCTCTCATAACCTCTCTCTCTCTCTCTCTCTCTCTCTCTCTCACACACATCCCTCATTCAGCACAGGCTTTGGTATTCCAAATAAATTCATCTGAAAAGACCCTCAGCAAAAGACACACACACACACACACACACACACACACACACACACACACACACACACACACACACACACACACACACACACACACACACGGAGGAGGTTAAACTCAGGTCATACAATATGACTGCTCATGCACTGGTTCTACAGCTTGGAAACATATCTCTCTCTCTATCTCTCTCTATATATATATATCTCTGTCCCTCTCTATCTCTCTCTCTCACACACACACACAAACACATCCCTCATTCAGGGGGATTTACCATGCACGCATACTATATGTGCATGTAGTGCCGTACATATACAGTGGGGCAAAAAGTATTTAGTCAGCCACCAATTGTGCAAGTTCTCCCACTTAAAAAGATGAGAGAGGCCTGTAATCAGATTAAATCACATTGTGGGATTTTTACTGAATTTATTTGCAAATTATGGTGGAAAATAAGTATTTGGTCAATAACAAAAGTTTATCTCAATACTTTAAATAATAAGCACCCCCCACACCATCTCTTCCATGCTTCACGGTGGGAACCACACATGTGGAGATAATCCGTTCACCTACTCTGCGTCTCAGAAAGACACAGCGGTTGGAACCAAAAATCTAAAATTTGGACTCAACAGACCAAAAGGCAAATTTCCACAGGTTTAATATCTATTTCTCGTGTTTCTTGGCCCAAGCAAGTCTCTTCTTATTATTGGTGTCTTTTAGTAGTGGTTTCTTTTCTCCTCTGAACAGTTGATGTTGAGATGTGTCTGTTACTTGAACTCTGTGAAGCATTTATTTGGGCTGCAATTTCTGAGGCTGGTAACTGTAATGAACTTATCCTCTGCAGCAGAGGTAACTCTGGGTCTTCCTTTCCTGTGGAGGTCCTCATGAGAGCCAGTTTCATCATAGCGCTTGATGGTTGTTGCGACTGTACTTGAAGAAACTTTCAACGTTTTTTGACATTTTCCGCATTGACTGACCTTCATGTCTTAAAGTAATGATGAACTGTTGTTTCTCTTTGGTTGTTTGAGCTGTTCTTGCCATAATATGGACTTGGTCTTTAACCAAATAGGGCTATCTTCTGTATACCAACCCCTACCTTGTCACAACACAACTGATTGGCTCAAACGCATTAAGAAGGAAAGAAATTCCACAAATTGACTGTTAACAAAGCACACGTGTTAATTGAAATGCATTCCTGGTGACTACTTTATGAAGCTGATTGAGAGAATGCCAAGAGTGTGCAAAGCTGTCATCAAGTCAAAGGGTGGCTACTTATAGATAAAATATATTTTGAATTGTTTAACACTTTATTGGTTATTTTGGTTAACACTTATTTCATAGTGTTGATGTCTTCACTATTATTCTACAATGTAGAAAATAGTCAAAATAAAGAAAAACCCTTGAATGAGTAAGTGTGTCCAAACTTTTGTCTGGTACTGTACATGTAGACACATTCACATACTGCACTGTACAAACACACCCACGCAAGCAAACACACCCACGCAAGCAAACACACCCACGCAAGCAAACACACCCACGCAAGCAAACACACCCACGCAAGCAAACACACCCACGCAAGCAAACACACCCACGCAAGCAAACACACCCACGCAAGCAAACACACCCACGCAAGCAAACACACCCACGCAAGCAAACACACAGCAGAGTCCCCTTACTTATGTAAGACACTAATAATATAGGTCCTATTTGACATAGCAGTGAATGACTCAGTGAATCAGCCCAGAAACATATAATTAAAAAAAAGAGAATGACAGAAACTGATCAACTCATAGTTGATTTGAAATAGCAGGAATGATTTATCACCCTCTTCCCCAACATATTTCTTCCTCCTTCACCATCTTCTCCATTTCTGTTTCCCAACACCAGGTTCTGCTCTCAATAAACTGTTTAATAATGTGCTGAATATCTAATTAAAATAAATGACTATCACTTTGTGTTTCAAATTTACGTGTATTACACACACACATACACACTCCTGTGTGAGTGCACACGCACACACACAAGCGCTTTTTTTCCAAACCTCTCCTGGCAGGACTCACATCATGTCAGCCCTGGCAGGACTCACATCATGTCAGCCCTGGCAGGACTCACATCATGTCAGCCAAGCCCATTACATCCTGAAATACACTGAAATGGATTGACGGCGAGGGACATGGGGATGACAGATTAAAGGACAAGACCAGGACAGAGAGGCTGGTGTTCAGGACAGGAAGGGAGGGAGGGAGGGAGGAAGGAAGGAAGGAAGGAAGGAAGGAAGGAAGGAAGGAAGGAAGGAAGGAAGGAAGGAAGGAAGGAAGGAAGGAAGGAAGGAAGGAAGGAAGGAAGGAAGGAAGGAAGGAGAGTGGTTGAGACAGAGAAGAAAAAAGCCCAAGACAATGAGGAAAGGAGGATGGAAGGATGGAGAAGGAGAACAAGACCTTTGCACTCTGCGGTTAATGAAAACCTCCCGTCACGAGGAGTTGATTAAGCTTGTTAACAGTGGGAGAGCATGCTGGGTAATTAATCAATGACACATGGATGCGCTGCATGCTGATTGGTCCATTCCACCCCAGCCAATAGAGAGGAGCCACCTATACGTGACCCTGACTGAGCCCGAGATGGATAACTAACTACCGTGTGCTATAGTGCTTTCTCAGTTCCTCTTTCCTTGATTCCTTGTGTCCTCTCTCCTCACCTCTTTCTCAAAACACATTGGAGGAGAAGGTCTTCATTTGAATGGTAAGCTAATGCAGTGTCACTATAGAAAGACTATACTGTAAATACACTGGCGTAATGAATAGAGTGACCGAGAAGAGAAAACAACAGTTTGTATAAAAGTATATCGTTGTATAAAAGCATATTGTGGTCCAGTGTGGCTCAGTTGGTAGAAAATGGAGCTTGCAACACCCGGGTTGTGGGTTTGATTCCCACGGGGGACCAGTAAGAAAAAAGTATGAAAATGTATGCACTGCACAATTCACTCTGGATAAGAGCATCTGCTAAATTACTAAAATGTAAATGTATCAATGTGTCCCTGGAGAATGCAAGGAAATGGGAGTGCATAATGTAGGATTTACTCTAGCCTTGATTTCCCATCAAAGATCAACCTCATGAGAAAATGGCCAGTGATTTTATGTGGGTGTTTCACTTCTGCCAAACACATGTGTGTGTGCTCGCTCTCTCCCTCAGACACCCCTCCTTCCCCTCTTCTCTCTAACAAGCACAGAGGGTTAGAGTGCAGAGTAGAGCCAAGCACAGAGTACAATGAGATACATGCGGTTCACAACCCTGTCAGTGCGTTTTTTGGCAAGTCTTGACTCCCATTTCCACTCCCTCTCCTCTCTCGCTCACTCCCTCTATTTGTCTCCTCTCAGCCTAACTCTGTCCGCCTCCACTTCATGCTGATTCCTCCCTTCATTCTGTTTTCCCTTCACTAATACCTCTCTCTCTCTCTGTCCATTAATCAGCATACTCTCTTTCATTCTCCAACTAACTCCTTCTGTCATCTACAGTATTTATTTAAAACACTCTCTCTGTCTCAATTCAATTTGAATTTGAATTTAAGGGGCTTTATTGGCATGGATAACATTTGTTTACATTGCCAAAGCAAGTGAAATAGATAATAAACAAAGTGAAATAAATAATACAAAAATAAAAGTAAACATTACACTTACAAAAGTTCCAAAAGAATAAAGACATTTCAAATGGTATAATATGTATACAGTGTTGTAATGACGTGCAAATAGTTAAAGTACAAAAGGGGAAATAAATAAACATATAAATGTGGGTTGTATTTACAATGGTGTTTGTTCTTCAATGTTTGCCCTTTTCTTTTGGCAACAGGTCACAAATCTTGCTGCTGTGATGGCACACTGTGATATTTCACCCAATAGATATGGGAGTTTATCAAAATTCGATTTGTTTTCAAATTCTTTGTGGGTCTGTGTAATCTGAGGGAAATATGTGTCTCTAATATGGTCATACATTTGGCAGGAGGTTAAGAAGTGCAGCTTAGTATCCATCTCATTTTGTGGGCAGTGTGCACATAGCCTGTCTTCTCATGAGAGCCATGTCTGCCTTCAGCAAACTTTCTCAATAGCGAGGCTATGCTCAGTGGTCAGGTATTCTGTCACTATGTACTCTATGTTTAGGGCCAAATAGCATTCTAGTTTGATCTGTTTTTTGGTTCATTCTTTCCAATGTGTCAAGTAATTCTCTTTTTGTTTTCTCATGATTTGGTAGGGTCTAATTGTGTTGCTGTATTGCGGCTCTGTGGGGTCTGTTTGTGTTTGTGAACAGAGCCACTCTGAGGGGACTCTTCTCCATGTTTATTTCTCTCTAGGTGATGGCTTTGTTATGGAAGGTTTGGGAATCGCTTCCTTTTAGGTGGTTGTAGAATTTAGCGGCTCTTTTCTGGATTTTTATAATTAGTTGGTATCTGCCTAATTCTGCTCTGCATGCATTATTTGGTGTTTTACTTTGTACACTGAGGATATTTTTGTAGAATTCTGCATGCAGAGTATCAATTTGGTGTTTGTCCCAATTTGAGAACTCATTTTGAGAATTCAGACCTCACAACCATAAAGAGCAATGGGTTCTATAACTGATTCAAGTATTTTTAGCCAGATCTTAATTGGTATGTCAAATTGTATGTTCCTTTTGATGGCATAGAAGGCCCTTTTTTGCCTTGTCTCTCAGATCGTTCACAGCTTTGTGGAAGTTACCTGTGGCGCTGATGTTTAGGCCGAGGTATGTATCGTTCTTTGGTGTGCTCTAGGGCAACTGTGTCTAGATGGAATTTGTATTTGTGATCCTGGAAACTGGATCTTTTTTAGGAACACCATTATTTTTGTCTTACTGAGATTTACTGTCAGGGCTCAGGTCTGACAGAATCTGTGCAGAAGATCTAGGTGCTGCTGTAGGCCCTCCTTGGTTGGTGACAGAAGCACCAGATCATTAGCAAACAGTAGACATTTGACTTCAGGTTCTAGTAGGGTGAGGCCAGGTCCTGCAGACTGTTCTAGTGCCCTCGCCAATTCGTTGATATACAATGCCTTGC